>NC_056530.1:16329156-16343789 GCF_019175285.1 Sceloporus undulatus
CCCTCCTCATTGATGATGATGAAGTTCCGATCACGCTTGCAGCAGTAGAATGGCCAAGGGGCCACAACCTCAGGGTACCTGCTTCTAAAGACGGAGGTATAGTTCACCCAATCCATGGGATCATTAGTGCCACAGCACTGTTGCTAATGGAGGGTGGGGGAAGAAAACAAAAAAAGATAACAAACTCAGTTTCCTACCTTCTATTACAAGTGGTATCACCAGAGTACTGCACCTTATTTAACAATGTAGGGAGAGACCATTGCTCATTTCAAAGCACATGCTGTGAATTCAGAAGGCCCCAGGTTCAATGCCTGGCATTTCTAATCAGAAAGATCAGGAAGACAGAGGTAGGCAAAAACCCTGGAGAGCCACCACTGTCAGTCCAAGCAGACAACACAAGACTAGATAAATTGTCTTATGCCACATCTTATACACTATACAGACATGAGATGAGCACATATGCCCACTCACAATGTATCTGACTTGATCAATAGCCATGAGGAGCTGCCTAGAAGAAAATGGATGTGTCACATCCCTTGGATATCCACCTCCCAAAGCTGCTTCTATGTCAGGAGGTGGGGAAAAGGATGCTGGCCCACATCTTGTTAAGACAACACTTCTTGATACTGACTACTAATTTAATCTTCTGGGATGCCAATTTCAAGGCCTCAAGACAAGCTTCTACCATGTCTGTTTCTGCTGGACACTACCATAAGAACATAAGGACCAGAATCCCATTGGTGACATATTTTATGAATACACAGGATTCCTAGAAGGGCAACAGCTCTCCTTCCCCCCATGGATACACGAACCACTAAATGGCAATGGGGGTTTGCCTTGGTACTATCAACTGGGATTGTGCAGGTGGTAAAGGAGAAGCCAGGTGGAAGAACACTGGTAGACGTTTTTGCACAGGCAGACATCATGCAGGATCATGGCCAAGGTAAGCCATGGTGGATCAGATCAAAAGTCTGTCTAATTCAGTCTTAACATCAGTGCCACAGCACACTCCTTCTGGGGACATCCAGCAACTGAACATTCTACCTTTGATACTGGAGGGGAGCATACGTACACCATGGTTAGTGGCCTTACTCATGAATTTGTCTAGTCTAGACCTTGGGAAGTTACTTTTTACAAGCTTTTGAAGAATTTTCCAGTGTAATCCATTATTTTACTTATAACAAGGGTTAGAAAGTAACTAGCTATCCCTGCATCTTGTGACAGTTCCACTATTTAAATATACACTTCCTTTCCTTTGTACTGAACATCCTGCCTTTCTAGTTTCCACAGATCATCTGCTAAGTGAGGAGGAGAAAACCTTCTCCCTGTCCACTTTCTCACACTGTGTCTAATTTTATGTACATCAGTCATCTTTCTGCTTATTTGTTGTTTTCTAAGCTGTCTAGAAAGCAGTCGGCCGCTCACAAATAACCAGAAGCTGCCCAAATGAGCCACAGTACGTTAACCAGGGGTAGTTTACCTCCATCATGAAGCGATTCCACATACGAGTGAGTTCCCGGCCTTGTTGTGAGTCAGCGGAGTAGAAGGACAACATCTGTTTGGTTATCAGCCTGGAATTTGAAACTACCTGGGGTGGGGAAGGGAAAGAAAATGTTGGTCAGTGACATTCCCCGACATCGCATTTTTAGAATACATTCCAGTTCCAGAAGCTCAGGTTATGAAAATACACACAATGGTTTTTGCACACATTATTGTGGATTTTCAATTTGTTTAAAAATCAGAGTCAAGAATCACACTCACTTTCCATGAAGCTATCAGAGCATTGGGCAGAGGGTTGGAGGAATGGAAGACTAAAATGTTTCTAGGTTTTGCTGGAACCTTTAGCTCGCTAGATTTCTTTGGTGTACAGTTCCTATCAGCCCTACCCATCATGGATTGTGGGAATTTTAGTCCAAAACAGTTGGAGGTTCCCAAAAGAATCAGTGAAACTGAACTCCTTATGGAATGAAGCCACCAATATTTATTGTTCAGCTATTGTAGTCACTGGGGATAATTGGCTATCTTTGGCTTTTAGTCAAATGGATAAAATATGTATTAATCTCAGAACCCTTTCAAACTCCAGGTAAAGTGAGGAGCCCTATAACACTAAGCTCACCTGCAGTCACAGGCCCCAAGAAAATGGGGGAGTGTGTGGCTCTCCAGATATTTTAGGATTGCAACTCCTGTCACTGGCTATGCTTTCTAAGGCCGAGGGAGTTTCAGTTTAAAAATACTGGGATGTATATTTCATAGAATCGTAAAATCATAGAGTTGGAAGAGACCTCAAAGGCCATCCTGTCCAAGCACCTGCCATGCAGGAACACACAATGAAAGCACCCCCAACAGATGGCCATCCAGCGTCTGTTTAAAGACCTCCAAAGATGGAGACTCCACCACACTCTGAGGGAGTGTGTTCCACTATCAAACAGCTCTTAGTATCAAGAGGTTTCTTTTCTTCCAAGATGACAGTCCATACAGTCAGAAGTACACCACAAGAAAATGTAAAGATCCACCACATGGGAGACACTGCTTCTCCCTTGTATTCAGTGGGAACACTGCCATGCCAAGTAGGACTATAACACCCTTCATCCTTCACAATTGGCTATGCTGGTTTGATGGGAGATACATCCCCAAAACATCTGGAAGATTATACATTCTCTATCTCTGGTTTTCTGTTTTGAAAGAGGTGCTACATATCTGAATTCATGCAGAAAGGCTAATTAGGCTAAAATATCCTATTCTAACTGGACAGAGCTAAAGTTTTGCTGGTGAAAGTCTTAAGTAGGAAGAGTTCCCAGTTCTATACTTACATAATCACGATGTGTGTAGGAGGTGATGCAAGATGCACACTCAAACAGGTAGACAACCAAGATCAGCACCAGATACTGAGGGGGTAAGGAAAATGAATATTTATTTCTGTGTTCTCAAAACGAAAGGCACTCAAATTGACTTACAAATAGATTTAAAACAGAAAATAGGTTTAAAACATCCATAAAAGAAGAATAGCACCCACACAGTTAAAGCCCCCTTCTACTATTCCTGTCCTAAACCGGTATCTAGTAGCTGTGATGGACTGGATGAGGGCAAACAAACTGAGGCTTAACCCAGGCAAAACAGAGGTGCTCCTAGTTAGTCAAAAGACAGGTCCAGGAATTCAGCATGTTAGATGGGGTTACACTCCCTGTGAAAACATAGGTTTGCAGTTTGGGGGTACTCCTGGATTCAGCTATGAGCTTGGAGACCCAGGTTTTAGCCGTGACCTGAAGTGCTTTTGCACAGTAAAAATGAATGTGTCAAACTGTGCCCATTTCTGGAGAAGTCAGATCAAGCCACAGTGGTACATGCCTTGGTCACATCCCATTTTGATTACTATAATGCACTACGTGGAGCTGCCTTTAAAACGTGCTCAGACACTTCAGTTGGCCCAAAGATCTGCTGCCAGGTTGTTAACTGGAGCTGGCTACACAGATCATACATCTCTTTTGTTGCAACAGGTTTATTAGCTGCTGGTCCATTTCCGGGCACAATTCAAAGTGCTGATTTTGACTTATAAAGCCCTATATGGCTTGGGTCCAGGCTATTTGAAGAACCATATCTCCTTTTATGAGCACACTAGAGCAGCAAGACCATTTGGAGAGGTCCTCCTCTCTGTCCCACCACCTTCTCAGGCTTGTTTGGTGGAAAAAGGGAGAAGGCCTTCTTGGTGGCTGCTCCAAGGTGATTTTAATTAATTAATTAATTAATTAATTAATGTGGTCCCCCTACATCTCAGAAATAGAAAGAAACCAAGTCAAAGGTAGGAATAATATTGTAGCTGGTGCCAGGAGTTGCTAAAAAACAGTCCGTGACAATAAAAACATCATTTGGATATTCTGTAAAATCCTAAAAAGCATGGGTACATTCCAGTGTTTGAGGCCCTGGAGCAGTTCCAAAAAAGGGCTCTCTCTTTCTTCATATGTGTCACCTGCTTTGGGAGTGATGGCATAAAAATTAAATAAATAACTGAGACAGAGCACAATAGGCAACAGCTTCCCAATCTTCCTGTCAGAATCAATTTTCAGCCCTGCAAGCATTATGAGGTGAACAGCTTCATCCCATGCAGTAACACACAAAATATTGGATGACATCAGCAACACTATGAGATTTAAGAAGATAGCATTGGGGAAGAAGGGGTCCTCACTGCTAGAACCCGTAGCCTACAAGATCCCTGGAGCAATTGCACCAGCCCTGCTGTGAACAACAGCAATAAATGCCAACAACTTCCCAACACATTTTGCCATGTCTGGAGGAGCCCACAGGCATGGAAGATGTTTAATGTGTCCCCGAGCCTATGAAACAGAAAGAAAGAGGGAAGGAGGATCTGATGGAAGATCCCAGCTGAGAAAGATAATGTTCATAAGAGTGTCTTGCTTTACTCACCAACAACACCATGAGCCTGTTGCCATTCACAAGGCTGATAATGCCAAAGACGCAAACGCAGAAGAAAGAAAACCCAGTGAAAATGGAGATCCAGGCCCCTGCATAGACGTCATCCTTGCCCGACACTCCCATGATGGGGTAGACTTTGTATGGATCGGCTGTTACCCAGATAGACTCAGCGTAAAGGGCCAGTCCCGAGAGCTGCAGGGACATGAGGAAACATAGTTACATGGGAAATCACCTTATATTATACTAGGATTATTTGTCTGTCTAGCTGAACCTTTCCCAACCAGGTGCCCTTCAGATGTGCTGGCCATCTGACTGGAAATAATGGAAGTTGTAGTTTGACACATCTGCAGAGGAAAGGGCTCATCTAACCCTGCACCAAGCTTGGAAATGTTACCTTTGCAGACTACCACTCCAAGAATCCCCCAGTCAGCATAGATTCTAGCCTTGCTAATGGGAGAGGACACCCTAGACATCGAAATCCAAAAGAGGAGGAGGAGGAGATATTTCCAAGCTCTGCCCAGTCCTGTTTACTCTGACTGGATGCAATTCTTCAGATGCAACTCTCCACTAGAGATGCCATGAACCACATTTTTGGCAAGCACAGCACATGATGTACCATATGCCCCTTTTTCTTAAACTTTTTATATTTCTGGGGAGTACGCAGGCCATTAACAGCCCAGAAGAGGAATTTAGTACAGTATTTTTTTGCATCATTATCTTCTGGTGGCTCTTCCACTTCTGATAGTTGTCCTTTGGATTCTCCTCAAGTGCGTCTTCCTTGTTGTGAGTATGAGTTTTGGAGAGCTGTTCTCTTAAATTACATCTAGAACACTTAGTTTGCTCTTCTTCATGTTTATCAAGAAATTCTTTGGCCTTAAACACTGCAGTTAGTTTGACTCTTTCTTGTTTAAAATCGTAGGAGAGTCCCTCTGGCATCTCTCATTTTATAAACCACTAATTTTCGTCTTAAGGTCTTTGTCAGAAAGACAAAGATACCTCAAGATACCTCTCAATAATTGCAGTTTTATATCTTCAAAACTCATTGGTATGCAAATTAAATTATAAGATTTAATCCCTGATTTGAGTCTTTACAAATAGATGACAATATCTCTATGCAATTTTTTGTTTGTTTGTTTAGCAGTCCATGAATTGACCCAGAACATTCTATCTATTTTGCATTTGAATTTCTCTTTGTCTCTTCTCACAAAGTTTGCTAATATTGAGGTCAAATGTTCATACAAATGTTCTCCTTTTTAGTCTAACAGACCTGTTAGCACTGTACACAGGGAGGCAAAGGTGACCCTTCTTATGAGACCCTCTCCGCAAGAAATTCTTATTATGAGACAGCTCCCAAGCGAAACAAATGTAAGTCTAACATACTAGGAAATCAAAAGGTTGGAGGAGGCCGATATTCAAATACTGTAATTCAACATTCTTACCATGATAATAACATTGCCCATCACCAATAATCCCACAACTAAAGATGAGCCCTTTTCTGCCATATTTCCAGCAGGAGTTCCTTGTATCAGCTGCTCAGATTCTGCAATGGAGGAAAGAAAGCAAATCAAATAAATGAATTGAATAGAATCAGAATGCATTCCATCAAATACAAAGGATTATGGTTCTATTCCACCTTCCCACCTCATATGGAGTAGAGGACATCTGTGCAGGACTTCAAAACCCCTCCTCAAACATCCATATCCCTGAGATAAAGATCAGCTAGTTGAGTTTTGTACTAAACATCCCCTTTGTCTATGTACAGCATGTAGCCCTTCATGCAGAAGGGCCTTTTCAGTGTTGGCTCTGCTATTTATGTAGAGAAGAGACAAAGTCCCAGGGTGTTGGAAAATATGATTTAATTCTTCCAATGAATACAACATGTTTTGACCTAGCAATATTTATTGATGCTCAGGTTTGGATAAAAGATAAAGAAAAGGAACAATACCTAAGCAACAAAAATTGTAACAGGAGACAAGTTACAAATTGCAGTATCAACTTTGTGTGCAAATATCTTGCATGAAGATACATGTAAAATGTCTCAATTTTTAAAATACCTATTGACCCAAATATTACTTGCAGCACAACTTTAAAACTGCCTGCAAGGGTTTCTGCCTGGAAACGGATAGTTTGAGAAGTAGGAGGCAAAGCATTATATTGTTCCATTTTTTTCATATCCTTATCACAGCAATTCTACAATTCTCAAGTTTTCACATATCCCTAACTTTCCATTTTGTTATGAAAAGGATGGAACACTGCTGGAAAAAAACAACTATATTGCTGTACCTCCTGCTCCACAAACTATCAGTTACTAGGTATAAGCTCTGGAAACATTATTTTTGAAATCCCTGCAGATATTTTTAAAGTTGCATTGTGAGTAATATTTCATACTTATATAAGTTCATTTGGGTTAATAGTTGTTTTTAAAATTGAGGCATTTTGCATGCATATTCATGCAAGATATATGTACACAAAACTGATATTGCAAACTTTAACTTGTGTCCTGTCATAATTTTTGTTGCTTGTGCATTGTCCCTTTTCTTTTATCTTTTATCAGACCCTGGTGAAGGCCAGTAAATACTACTAGACTGAAACACATTGGGAAATTGTTAAAAATAAAATCATATTTTTCAACACCTTTTTGTCTTTACCTCCCTTCTATTGGACATTACCCAGAGACCCATCATATAACTACTGGAATGATATTAATTTACACAGGCTTTTAGAATGTAATATTTAGTTTTATAACCTATATAATCCTGTGCTCCCATTTTAGAGCCTGGCTTTTGCTATTTAACTGTTTAACCATCATGCGGACAAAGAGAAAGGCACATTAATTAATTACCGGAAATTTCTATTCTCCCTTTCGCCACACTTTATCCTCACATAAATCTTAGTATGAAAGAATGTGACCAGTCCAGTGAGTCAAGGCTAAGTGACAACTTGGGCCTAGATCCCTGAAATCCTAGCCCAACACTGTAACCTCTGCATCAGACTGGGCTGTTTAAAATGCATCCTTCTTTGTGTACAGGTATATTCTAAGAATCAATGGACCAGAAATATGGATTAGGCAAACTACTTATGGAAAGAACCATCCACATGCTGAAGAGAGAAGGGGCTGGATTTAGTCATGTGTTTCTCTGACCGCGGAGTGCCTGTCCCCAGGTACACATTCTTGACCAGCTGGTTCCAGAAAGAACAGTTTAACTTGTCTGGTGGGGCACACCTATGAGGCAGGATTGCCAAGATTCCTGGGTGTCCCCATTGCACCATTCAGGGCAACTTTTGCAGGAGGAGGGAGAGGAAAATGAATGGGTCAGTGCCCTAAAATTCAAACTCATCCTTCAGAGTACACATCACCACACCTTATCTTTGAGAGAGTACCAGTTTTCTTATCTCAGTTTTCTTATCTCATGGTACCAAGCAGACAAGTAATGCCTAGTCCATGACTGCCTGTCCAAGAATGCAAGGAAATAGTTCTGGGCAGGAGGAAGTGGTTCTGGACAGGTTAATCTTCTTTATACCTGTGTCATTCAAACAGCCCTTTGGCCCCCTAAACCAGTTTGTTAAGGCTACTGAAAATATCTTGAAATTGATTTTACAGTTTGTTGTTGTTTTCAATGTTTGTATTAGGTCTGTGGCCTCTATTTGAAGGGCTGTCTATTCCAAATCCAATCAAAAGATGATACCACCAAAAGGCAGAACATCAAGGGCCTTGAGGTTGCTCATCCACACTTAGCTCCAGAACAAGAGATGAAGCAGGTAGGCACGCAATTCAACACAATGATAGCACCATGTTCCTACTTTAACTGCCGTAGCAGCATCCTATGAAATCCTGAAATCTGCAGTTTAGAGAAGAGTACAGTATTTAGAATATTTAGGTACATTATCATCAGTATGTTCCTGCATGGCAGAGAGTTGGACCACATGGCCCGTCAAGTCTCTTTTGAATCTATAGATTCTGTGATCTGGTTATGCCTTCTGCTTCCCCTAAAGATGCTCCAGACAGAGAGCACTGAATGTGCAGAAGGACATAACATGAGCCAAGCTGGGTCAGAGCAAAGGCTATCTAATCCAGCTCTCAGTTCACATAGTAGGCAACAGATTGCCTATGGCAAATCCACAAGTAGCAAAACTGCCCCCCCCCCCCCCCAAGGGGAACATTCTTGGAAATTTCAACAGGTTTTTTTTAAACACATGAGAGGTCAGCTAACCCTCCAAAACATGATTGCCACCTAACCAGAAGAACCAGTCTGGGTTGATCTCTTGCCTTTAACAGTTGAATATTTTAAATAGAGAAAATCAGCAGACAGTAATATAACAGTGCATCATGCTGCTATTGAAGATACAGCTACAGTGTCTAGTTGAAAAGTTGGTAACTATCTTAACATCACTTGGCTGGAATCCTGTTACTGACATATACATGCCCAAGTGAGGCTTATGTGTACACATGTCTCTTTTTGAATGAGTCACAGGGGGCTATCAAACCCATGTGTGTGTGACTGCTGTTTTTTACTGGTAGGGCAGGGTGAGGCAATACAGAAAAGGGTCAGCCAGGATGCGGACAAGTCTGGGGGGGGGGCAGTGTTGGCCCTCCATCCTCCCCGCTACCCTGTCTGTTCTCTGTGGGGCAGCCAGGCTGTGGATGAGACTCAGGGAGCCAGCAATGGCCCTCCATCCTTCCCCCTCCGTAGCTATCTGCCATGGGGCAGCCAGGCTGGGGATGAGGCTTGGGGAGCCAGTGCTGGTCCTCCATTCTCCTCCTCATGCTGGCTGTCCACTTGGAAGACAACTGGGCTGGGGAGGAGGCTTGATACCATATTGACCCATGTATAAGTCGACCCAGGTTTTTTGGGGTCAAATCTTTTTGCCAATTGTGTGTGTGTGTGTGTGTGTGTGTGTGTGTGTATATATATATATATATATATTCTTTTGACTGCCCCAGGTGCTATAAAGTAGGAAGTATGGGTTTTAAACCAATGGCATCACCAGGCTTTGTGACACCAGGAGTGGGGAGCCAAGGGGCCAGAGGTGGCCTGTGCCACCCCCTCCTGTTGCTTTTCTCATCTGCCCTCCTCTGTTGTTGCTGCTGCTGCTGTCGCCACCACCTCAACCCTCTCCTCATGTTGAGAGCCAGGCCTGTGGGGAAGCCATGAGGGATGTGCTTGCCCCTCCATCACAGCAGCAGGAGGTCCCAACCTGGTATCACCCATCCTCTGGTGTGGTCCTCACCACATCCCACCCCACGCACACACATTGTGATTCCACTGTTTCAAACAAATAACTGCTATTGCTCCCCTCAGCCCGTATTTTACATCTACCTCTGGTTGGCAACTCAGCATTCTTAAAAAAACAAAACCCTAAGCCCCCATGTAGCCTACCAGCCTAGTCTTTCTGCATTTGCTCTACACATCAATCATTCACACATTCAAGCCCAACCACTCACAGAGAGTTTCAGAGTCCTCCCTTCCATTGCAAGGGGAGCTGCTGAAACGTCAGAGATAAAAGGCAGAAACATAGGAAAGCTTCTTCACAAGATTAGGCTGATTACCTGAAAGCCACTCTTGGTTGCTTTTGTATTTTTCTGAAAGATCCACATCCACTTCTTTAAATATTTCTAGTATCATAAAATCATAGGGTTGGAAGAACCATTCACTCCAACCCCATTCTGCCACGCAAGAAGACACAATCAAAGCACCTCTGAAAGATGGCCATCCAGCCTCTGTTTAAAAACTTCCAAAGAAGGAGACCTCATTTTAGTTTGTATCCTATGAAGCTCATGCCACAATAAACCTGCAAGCTTCTACAAGACATTTTAAGGCGAGTCCAAGATGTTTTGCTGACCCAAACATGCTACCCATGTTTTGCTGCCCAAGACATGCAGCCCAAGATAACAACTTGTTCTCTCCCTACATATAGAAGCAAGCTATGGATTTGTAGTCACATTTTATTTCTACTGTGGTGCCTGGAGAATGTCCTCTACCAGAACCAAGGGTAGCAGGTTAGTTTAGGGGTTATAGGACAGACTTTGGGGCACACAGTGTTAACTCACAAAGGCCAATGGTCAGAGTCTCAGGAGAAATTTGCAGGGTTAACAGACTGAAAACTGGAGAGCACTACTCTACCTTTAATTGTTGCATAGGAGAAGGTATTTCAGTAGGTTTTGACTGTCATGCAACCAGTTAACAAGATACATTTGCTGAAATTCTCACCTCAGCACAACTATAAAAAACACAGTTCACTCTGGCATCCCTAGCAGCATGGGGCACTGCTACCCACAGTCCTTACCCACAGAAGCAGGTTACCATGTCTGTTCCACTGGCAGGACATCTCTGTTTGGTGCTACTATGCAACACAGGCACACCTTCAACACAGATGGGGTCCCAGCCACTGCTAGGGGGCATGGAATTGTGGCATTGAGGGCAAGCTTGCCTCCTCACCCTGAAAGGCACCCACCTCATGTCCCAACTCACCAGTTAGCTCCACGCACACCAACTACAACCTGTTCAGCAAGGACCAGCCATCTCAGGGCTGCCTTTTATACATTCACCCTGGCAAAGGTGGGGGGAGGAGTGATGGGGTCAGAAAACTGGACTGGATTTTCTGGACTGGAGGCTGGAAAGACTGGTAGGGAAGATGTGGTATCTTCTTGTTTTCTTAACTAGGTGATGCCCCACCCAGAAATGGGTCAACTGAACAGAGTCAGTACTGTACTAATATAGTGGGATCCATACAAATAGTGGTAGGAGAGAAGGGAGGTCAAAGGTTCTCCCCAGGCCATAAGGATTCTTTTTTAGAAGCTTGTAAGACAAGGAAACAAAAACATGTGAACAGAGAGTGGTATAAAACTCAGAAAAGTTCCTTCAAACATGGAAAACATCCAGCATTCCTCAGCCAACATAGCTGCTCATGTTGAGTGCGGATCTTGAGAGCTTTGGTCTAAAAACTTACCATTCGACTTGGGAAGGATTTTCTTGCCAAATGAAAGGCCTTAAATTTGCTGGCCAACATGAGAAAATTAATGGGGAGAAAACACAGTTAGAGATGGTTACTGATTGTAATAATATTACCTTGGTTAAGTTATTTCTGGTGACATTTACTCTGTGTGTTGCGTATGCTGTCAAGTTGCCTGTTGACATGGCAACCCCCTGAATTTCATAGGGTTTTCTTAGGCAAGGAATCCTCAGAGATGGTTTTGCCAGTGTTTTCCTCTGAGATATAGCCTACAGCACCTGGTACGCGTAGGCGACCCGTTATCAAATACTAACCAGGGATGACTGTGCTTAGCTTCCAAGATCTGTTGCATCTGATGCCTTTAGGTACATTTCCCATACCTTCCAACATTTCACAGATGAAAACTGGGATACAGGTGTCTAAGCTACATCAGAGTGTGGTCAAGAAGGGCAAAAGTTATTAATGAAGAAGAATACACAAGCTAAGAGTGTTTGTAGCCATTTGTTTTTGCCGGAGCTTAGTGGTGCAAGATCCTCCCCCCACAGTCTAACCCATGGAATGTGTGCACATACGTTTGACTTTGGGTTTGTGGAAGTTAAAATACCTGAATAATGTTGTTATGTTTGCTTCTATTCAGTAGGGCAGTCTCATCTTTTAAATATATTTATTTAATTTTAAATTTTGAATTATATCGTGCTACAGTTATTTTAATGTCTGTTGTGCGCTAGACATATCTTTAGGGAACTCAAATTTGGAATTTGGAGAACAGACAAGCAAGAATTTATTTACTAGCAGGCCTAAATCTTAGTGTTAGAGTAGAACAATTGAATCAACTGGATTTACCTGAATCTACAACTGACTCCTAGGCTCATAGGATTCTGGTCCACGTCTTTGTTTTAGAAGGTATTCCTCTGGATTTCGATATTGTGGTCAAATCCAGACTTACGGTAGATCTGTTAAAATGAATGTGGTACATCAGTCGTTGCTAATTTGAGTTTCATTTAGTTTGGTTGGTATAGTAAGTAGGATCAAGTCTTTGGATCCAATTAATTGGTTTGTAACAATCAATTAAGGCCCTAATCCTAAATACACTAATAAGAGGCAAATGTGTTCAGGACCTACACCTGCAGTTGTAAAACTCCTTTATTTTAAAAATGCACAGCCTCCCTTCATGAAGGTGAAAAACAAAATAATAAGAAACATAGGTTATGTATTTTAAACTGAAGAAGGTAAGTGGGAAAGAACAAACACTATGAAATTCAGGCACCAATAAAACCAAACAGGCATGTTTAGCCATGCAAAGTTTGAGTAAGACTGTTTGGAATTTAAAACTTGTTTCAAAAATGTCATATTCAAAATCTGGCAAATCTCAGTACACAACTGGTTCCACAACAGGAAAGAGGCCATCAATAAAGTAATTTGTGTTAAGATGACCAACTGGCTGAAAGATGAAAGCAGCAGATAACATACACTTCAAACTGTCCTAATGTGACTGGGACAGTCCCAATTCATCCTCTGTTATCCCACTTTTTCGGCTGCTTCTGAAATGTCCTATTTTCTCTCTCCTCTTCTCACACTCTGTGCCCTATTTCAAGTGCTGCCAACTGAGTTCAAAGTGCCAAATTAGTTTCCACAAAGTGGCAAAGTAGTTTCCAGTAGAATCCGTGGATAAAGAATCTACAGATCCAGAGGGCCAACTGTATGCAACGCAAAGGATGTGGAAATGTCCAAATAAAGTCAATTAGCTGGATTAACCAGCAGATAGAGAGGAAAGGAAGAGGTCGGATTTTGTCCTTGGAAGCCCAAGCAAAAACGAACTGCTTCAGCCTCTTTTAGCTTATGTGTTTTTCCTCATTACTGATGTTACCATTTTGCCCATTTGATGTTGCTTGGCTATATACGATCCAATTATTACCTGTAAAATAGTGGAGGGCATGAGGTGATATGAGAACTGGCATGTTGTAGTGGTTTGAGAGTTGGATTATGACTCTGGAGATAAGGGTTCAAATCCCTGCTCAGCCATAGAAACCCACTTAAGGGTGATTCTAGGCAAGTCATATTCTCTCAGCCTCAGAGGAAAGCAAAGGCAAAACCCCTCTCCGAACAAATCTTGCCAAGAAAACTCATGATAGGGTAACCATAAGTGAGAAATGACTTAAAGGTACACAACAACAACAAGATTATACTCTGTGCTAGATTATAAAAGCAAGTGTATTGTGGTAGATTTATGGGTTTTGCTCTTATACAGTGGGCCCTTGGTATCCACAGAGATTTGCTTCCAGGACCCCCTGTAGATACCAAAATCTGTGGATGCTCAATTCCCATTAAATATAAATGGCATAGTAAAATCATGTCCCTTATATACAATGGCAAAATATAGGTTTGCTTTTTGGAATTTATAACTTTTGAATATTTTCAAGTTGTGGATGGTTGAATCCATGGATACAGAATCTGTGGATTTGTGGATTTGGAGGGCCAACTGTATGCAACACAAAGGATGTGGAAATGTCTAAATAAAGTCAAAATTGCCATCCTATATCAGACTTTTCCAAGCTGAACCACCAAACCCAAAATGAACCACCAAAGCATCTGAGGATGAAGGGACTTCACTCTCTCAGCCTCAGAGGTTGAGAGAGTGTCTAAAATCAACTGTACTGATGGGAGTTGTAGTCCCATCAATACTTGATTTCAGAGATACTCTCTCAGATGCAAGGGAAGAACTGGAGTTAAACTGGAGAGTTGGGGGATAAAGTCATGGATTTCATGGAAATTGTTAATTTCCTGTTGCTTTCTTGGTCTGAAGGATGGGAAAGCCAAGGAAGACTCTGCTAACAACCAAGCATTGTCCATAGGCCGGGAATGCTGGGAGCTGCAGTCCAACATCTAGAGAGGTGCACTTTGTCCACGCCAAACAACTACATTGATGAGAGTTGTAGTTTTTGTGGATGGACTCCCTCTTTCTTTTACTCTGTCTCCCATAATCCTGCATCCATTTGAGCTGTGTCTCAAAATATTAGATCTCTCCGCTTTGGTCAGAGGCAGGCCTAGGAGTTGTAGTATGCGTGACTCTGGGACACTCTCAGCTTTAGAGGATGGCAATGGCCCACCTCTGACCAAATGGAGGAGTGTTTGAAATCAACTGCATTGATGGGAGTTGTAGTAGATCTTTTGGCAGTTATCTATTTTAACAGTGTAATAATTTAATTCTTTTTAAAAAATGTACCTCTTTTCTATGTTTCTAATTGTATTGTTTT
>NC_056530.1:16343799-16591864 GCF_019175285.1 Sceloporus undulatus
TTAATATTGTGAAGCCGCTGTGAGTCCCAGTTCTGAGAAAAGAGCAGGATACAAATAAATATAACAACAACAGTAATAATAATTGGATGGACTTTATTACCCAGAAAAAAATGTGAACTTCTTCACAGCAGAAGGAGGTTGGACTGGATGGCCCTCGGGATTGCTTTCAACCTTTTGAAAAGCTTTGGAAGGCTTCTCCATTGTTAAGGGGGAACGGGCTGCTGAGTAGATCTCAAGCCCTGCCTCAAATCTAGAGCATGTGGTGCATTTCTCTGAGGAGAACAGTAAATGCATTAGACCATGGGCTTGAGGTGAAGGTTGAGGGCTTGGTAGGCTGTCCCTGCTGCACATCAGAGGATCCTTCCAAAGCTTTTCCTAGGAGCATCAGGCAAAACCTGTTCCCAGAGCACAGAATGTGTTTCTTGGAGATGAACAGCAAAAGTGATGGGCAACAGGCTTGAAGTGGAAGGATCCTTCCCAAGCTTTTCTTAGGAGAAGCAAGCCAGACTAACCACCAGAGTGCATGGTTCATGCCTAACACATTTGCTGTTTCCCTCCAAGAAATATGGTCTGCACTCTTGTGCACCAGTCTTACCTGCTGTTCTCGAAATGAATGCCATGGACTTTGCTTCTAGTGGCGGGGTCAGTTGTCAAGATACAAACAGCTGTCTGCATCAACAGATTGCTCCCCTGGGTCAAGAGTGAGGGTCAGTTGGGGAACGGTTGCCTGTTTTGCTTTGAGCCTAGTAGAGGCTTGCTGGTATGTGCTGTAGAGTCATATGTTCTGTTGTAGTTTGTAACCTTTTGTCTGTTATGTGAAGACTGGTTGATTGTGGGAGCTGAGTGGAGGTGTGACTGTGTGCTTGTTAGCACTCTGTTGTTCTATTGAGTGTAGACTCAGGTCCTGAGCACCTGATCTCAGGGAGGATAGGCTTTTGCTCATAGGAAGTGAGTCAAACGGTTGGCTGGGGAAGGAGTTAGCAGCCAGTAGCTTTCTATATAGCTGTATCTCCAGTCTCTGGAACTTGGTGAACAGGTTTGAAAAACAGGGGTGTTTTGTGTGAGTTTTTAGCAGGGAAGATTGAGGAGGGAGCCGAGTCCTTTTTCAGTCTTAAGACTACCATCTTAAGACTACCAAAGATGGATAGTGAGGGAGCTGCTGCAGTCACTTGCAATAACTCTGTAATGTTTTTCTTGCCAGTGGATGTGAGTAACTTCACCTGCACCAAGTGCAAGTAGGTAGCCCTATTGGAAGAGAAAGTCCAGCAGCTGGTGGCCCGGGTATGTACACTTCAGCATATTAGGGAATATGAGGATTTCTTGGAGAGTGATACAGACTGTCCTGGATGGGGAATACAAAGTAGTAGTTTCTGGGGAGGAGGTAAGTTCCCATACAGTTGTAGGAATGTGATATACAGAAACAGGAAAACCAGGGATCTTTCTGTGAGCCTGTAGCTACAGGACGGACTTGAAGCTCTCTTCCTTATCAGGGATGAGGGAGAGCAACAGGGAAAGTGCAGGAGACCTTGTTAGCACCAGCACAGGAAACAGCCACTGCTAAGCCTTGGAGGAGGTGCTTAATGGTCACAGGGGAGTTCTTACTGCTGTGTACACAGTACAGTAGTGGTGTGCACAAGATGTCTCGGGAGGTATGTTATTTCCCTGGGGGGGAAATCTATGACTTGTCAAGCCCACTGACAATTATTCCTCCTTTTTGGTCCACGTGGGAACCAATGATACTGCAAGGAACAGCCTTCAGAATATCCTGAGAAATTATGAGGCTCTGGGTAGGAAGCTGAAAGAGTTGGATGCACATGTTATTATCTCATCTTTTCTCCCAGTTGAAGGGCATGATTCAGAAGGAGAGAGAAAAATAGCAGAGGTGAATGACTGGCTCTGCAGATGGTGCCACCAAAAATGATTTTGATTCTTGGATCATGGTCTGCATTTTCAGGAGGAAGCTGTATATGTTCATTTCTGTGTAGTTGCTTAGTGGTTAAGACACCAGTTTTGATGGTCAGAAGGTCGGCAGTTCGAGGCCCAAGTGCCACATGATGGGGTGAGCTCCTGTCACTTGTTCCAGCTTCTGCCAACCTAGCAGTTCAAAAGCATGCAAAATGCAAGGAGAAATAGGTACCACTTGTGTGGGAAGGTAACAACGTTTAATGACTCCACTAACAGACAAAAGTCAGACTTGTTGGCTCCAACTGATCATTAGTATCTTTGCCATCCCCATTCATTATTGGTTGACATTTGACTATTCTCTGCACATCTGCATTTCCCACATGGTAAACTGCAATCCATCTGCGGCTGTCTCATCAGACAGTCCATTGGAAATCTCTAGCTGCGATTGGCCAGGGACCGCAGCAACCAGATGGCTTGCTCTGAAAGTGTGCTGCTGCTGTGGTCCCAAATGGGCTACCAGAAAGGATTGGTTTTTGCCACTCCTTTTTCCAGTGGCTTTGAGCCACCTTAGGCAGCCTCAGAGTGGCTTCCAGTCACATCACGGGTGTGCGTCATCTGCATGCCATGTCCCCAAAGTGGCCAGATATGAGGACAGCCCCTTTAGCTAAGATTTGTCTTAATTTCCTTCTATGTATTTCAGCTGGTACTTAATGCACCTGCCAGGCCTTCCACGTCCATGTTGTAGGGGACATGCAATTCACACATCCCATATACAGTACCTGCTTTATCTGTTGCTACCTTTCTCCAATAAGTAAGAAAACAGAATGCCTATCATCATTCAGTCTGGGATATATTAATCATGGGAGTTGCCTGCTCCTTCTCATATTGGGAAGCACTAGTTCTCACCCTTGGCACCCTAGCCATTGTTATTGAATTACAACTCGTATTTACATAGCCAACAGTAATGCTGGAGTTGTAGTTTAGCATTTCAGGACCCAATCTTGGGCATCACTGCTCTAAATCCTGCTTGAAAACATGATTTCCACATGGTCAAGCCTTGCAACTGAACACAGAACTATATCTTAAGCAATACTACAGCGAAGAGTTCCTCATGGTGCATGATCAGTACTAGTTACATCATAGATGCTGCCTACTAGCTGTTGGAGGTCCCGTTGTCAAGTGATGATGAGTCTTGTTAAAACTTAACAGAATGTCAAATAAGCCTGGCCACAACTTAGTTTGTCTAGTACAAACAGGGTTTGACCCCATAACCTCTCCCTTCATCTTCCATGGCTTGGAACAAATCATAGTTTGCCAAGGTGTCCAAATCATTAGATTCCACAAACCACTTGATTTGACATCGTGACCAACCACAGTTTGCTCTAATCAGGAAAGGTGGAGGGGAACCAGAATACCTGGGTGGGGTGATGGAAGGAAGAACCTAAAGACCATCCATGACCATCTGTATAAGTAGGCCAAAATATCTGAGAAAACTAATTAATTCATCCTTTGTTCTCCTTGCTCAACCTCTTTATAAATTCATAATCCTAGCAAAGAATGGAACCCAACTCCATTATCTTCCCCCAACCACTACCCCACCAACACTTTATTTAAGAGTCCAGGCTCAGCTCTGGGGTTAGAGAAGTGACAACATTTTATTAGTTTGGGGGAAGCGCTGGCAACTGAAATCCATCTCCTGGTTTGTCTCTTGACATTTGCATCTTGATTTCAAGAATGTCAGCTTGAAAAGGACATGAACTAAAAGCAGAACAGAATGAGGATGGGAAGGAAGTAAATTAGTAACAATGGAATAAAAGGAGTGGAGAGCATTCTGGGCACAAAATTGTACATTCGTTCTTCGCAGAAATGCAAGCAGGGTGTCAGGCCCACCTGTGGGACTCCCAGACTTTAAGGAGGGCTCTGTCACATGAAGTGGCTTCTATGGTAGAACCTCCCGCCCTTCTCTCTTCCATCCAAGTCTTAAAAAGTCAAGAGCCCTTTGTGAGAGGATCTAGCAGTCCTTTATTTCTAGGATGCCCAATGCCTGTCCAAAGAGGGGAGGGCATGAGGGGAGACAGAAATAAAAATACAGCCACTGGCAATCTGTATGAACCCCTAATCAAACCTCTAATCTATCTCAAGAGCCCCATTAATATCTGCAAACCATGTGTTATTTTCTTTAGTCTGCTGCCCAACTGCAACCTTACAAAAGCGAGTACAATGGTACAGTTCCGAGGCAAAACTAAGCCTATAATCCCATACACTCCAGTAATGGATAGAAATTACAGTGCATTTGGCAGACACCATCAGAGATAGTGAGATAGCAGCCCAAATGGTCCCCAATCTTTCCTGAAGTTCAGATAACAAGATGGCACATCCTGGAAGACGCATTGCTTTTGGAAAGGAACCCAATCATATGGCAGCACCCTACTGGCAAATTTCTACCAAAAAGAAAACATCCCACCAAAGTGACAAAAACTGGAGTAAGCTCACTGGCCTAGCCCTCTAATGAAATCCTTCATTCTACCTCTAATCTCTGGTGAACTGATTTTCCAGGTTTGAAACTTGAGGGATGGACAAAAACTAGTCCTTTGATCTGTTTCAGCAAAACTGTACATCTTTTGAAGAGGGAGAGAGAATAGGTGGGTGGTAGGAAGAGCTTAGATCCTTGGTCTCCCCTGTCCAAACTAGTACCGAAGGTGCTGATGGAAGTTAACTAGGCCAAAGGAAGCAGAAAGTTAATGTAGCCTAGTCAACCCTGCTTAGCTGGCTTTCCAATAAATTAAGTGCAACTAGTGAGGAATTCAAAAGGAAGCATAATACATGTGGAGAAAGAAAAGGCAAGCAAGTGTAAGTGGTGGTGATACCTATGCTGGAGGCAGGGTAGGGTTGCAATGGGTAATTTGAGTGTATGCAACACTCTGGTCTCACGCATAAACTATGGGCTTTTCCATGATTTTTTCCCCCTTAAAAATCTCTGCAAGATGGAGTCACATATGGGTGCTATGGACAGACTATAGGAAGGCTGCAGCTCTGTGTTAAAGTGTTACAGACATGTCTATGGTTCTGAGGTGAGGAACACAGGTTACAGTACATAGGCTGTATTTTTGTAACAACAGCTGGCCCTGTGCAAGTTGATGCACATGTGAAAGCCCTAGACAATGAATGGAGCATTGGTTAGTGATGTGCACGCATGAGAGTTTTTAGGGTATGTGTGCATGTAGTTCTTGGTGCCTGCAATTATATAGCAGATTTAACAAGTGGTTCAGATAGCTGCACATTGTGGAGGTATTCAGATGACAGTAGCTGAGATACCCAGAGATGGCACCTGAAACCAGGAGCTTGTGTGTGTGTGTGTGTGTGTGGACAGTTAGAAGTGGTGAAATATTCAAGTTGTGAGGAATGAGATGGTAGTGGAGGAAATGGCAAGTGGTAGGCCAGTGATGGGAGCTGTAAAGCCCAAATGGATGGGTATATGAGAGGAGGAATGTGGCAAATGGAAGAACAAAAACATGGCAGAAGAGGAATGGGGGTGGGGTGAGGGCAAGGCTCAGCCAGGGCAGAGAAAAAGAGGGTGGCTTTGTGTGGAAGTACATGTGGAACCTACCCCTCTCCCTGTAGATACCACTCCCTCCCACCCACATGGTAATGCCCACTACCCCAGTGACCCCACATCCCCTTGCATCAAGGAAACTCAATTCATCTCTTCAAAGAATTTGTAGGTGGGGTTCTCATAGCCATGGTTTTGCATCTTGTTCAGCTGTCGCTCCTCAGGACTAACCATGGGGTCCACCTGCAATGTAAGGGATAAAAAGAGAAGGTTGAACACAGCAATAGAGCTAACAGACCTGTGGGAGGAATGGAGAGAGTGGCCTGTTACAGACTGCCAAAATAAAGCTGCTTCCGGTCTCTTTGGAGGTATGCTGTTTAAATGATGCATGCACCCTAAGAATCCGGAAGCTCCACCAAAGCTGCACTCCAGTACTTAGGAATGGAGTGTGGCTTTGGCGTGACCTCCGGACTCTTAGGACCCATGCATCATTTAAATAGCATACCTCCAAAGAGACCCGAAGCAGCTTTATTTTGGCAGTCTGTAACAGGCCAGTGATATCTATCACAGAGATTTAAAACTGTCTCTTGAAATATACTGTAACTCCTCTTCCTTTAACGGTCTGTAATAATTGATTAATTCATATTTGCAAAAATTAATTTCATTTGAACAAATAATCCCTCCACCCTTGTTAATAAGCACAGTCCATTGCTCACACTTGGTTAATTATTAAATCTATCTATAAATGAATCTTAAAAGTACTTAAATGGGTATACTTAAATAGTGCATTTAAGTAGTTTGGTATCAAAATTTTGGTGACAAGGACAGCAATCCCTAGAAAATACTGCTGGTTCAAAGATTCACCACATTTCTCCTCCTGGCACCCTACTCTATATTGCCAAGTAATGTAGCGAGAAGATGCAGTGCTCTCATCATTACTGCAGACTGAAAATTAAAAGGAAGGGGAAGGGAACATTTTGGGGGGCATGGGGAACACTGGCAGAGCGAGAAGCTGTCATACCTCTCTGGTTCAGATTTTGATACTAGTAGGAGAATAATTCAAAGGTCTCCACTCCCCTTGCCCTTGACCATTCAAGTCTTAAACTCTAGTAACTTTGCACTTTGACTATGGCAAAGGGCTCCTTCCTGCCTTACCTCAACGATGCCGTGGCTGATGGTCCCGTAGGGCTTTCGGCGAACCATCAGGAGGCTGATGATGATGACCATGGCAACAGCCACCGCCACCACAAGGAGACCAATCAGGGCGCCCCGGTTAATGGTTACCAAAGTGTCTGGCTCCTGCAGAGGAAGAGATTGAATGAGATCTTAGTACCCAACACTTTGCAATTCATATTGCTAGACTAAAACTTTGACCACCACTCACTATTAGTTATCCCAGTTAGGACTGAAAATAGTTGCAGGTCAACAACATCTGGAATGCCAGATGTTCCCTAAGTTATGGCTTCCTTGTGGGAGAAAGTGCCCACCAATAGGAGAAGCAGTTTCTATATTTTAAAATACTAATGTAATGTTTTTTAAATGCTAAGCATAGAGTCAGCTTTCTGAAGTAACCTATTAGTGACAGCTTTTATATGACTGGTTTCTGTTCACTTCTACACTCAAAACACTTATCCACTTGGTTTCCTATTGCTAAACACGGCACTATCTCCAGCTCCTAAAATGCCCAGGGAAGAAATTAGTTCAAAATGCATAAGAAATTCTGTCCTTAAACAAGACAATTATTCTCAGTCTAAGTTCTCTTATCTCTCTAGGCTGAGCTTAAAGAAGTCCACGTTGAATCTTCTTATTTATTACCATGATCATCATCAATATATACTTCCGCAAACTTTGGGATCTCTATGACTATGTACCTTGTTTTTGGAGTAATTTTGGAGTTTCATTTCTACACTGACCAACATTCAAGCACCTGAATTCAAGAGAAATGGCTGCAGCCCTCTTTTGTGGGTACATCCAATGACCAACATGGTTTCACTATCATGTTATGTATGGAATGGTGCTTCTGATCACGATGCAATGAAAAACCACATATCACCCTCCATTCCCCCCTGTATTGATGTGAATAGTGGTTTTGTTTATAGGGTTTTTGTAAGAATAAAGACTGGAAACGACTTTGCACACAAAAAGCATTACTTATTTTTAAAGAAGAAAAGGATTAGGTGAAGATTACATCAGTCTTTGCAAAGTTCAAGAGTGTTTACAGTAAGCTTTTGATCCCCTCAGCCTTTGTCAGGCATTCGGAGAGAAGTAAAACTAGATTTCTTCATATGCCCATGGCCATTTTTACAAATGGTAGTTAAGTCAATGTTTCCAGTTCTCACATCTGCAATTCAGATATAAAAAGTTACAATATTCTTGAGTTTGAAAAATAATGCTGCCATTTCACCATGTCTGGAACAGACTAGAGCAAACTTAGCATCATCTGACAACACACGCTAAGGTTAGATGTTGCCATCGGCTGGTTTGACAGTGTGTATGTATATGTGTATATATATATATATATATATATATATATATATATATATATATAAAACAATACACCTGTGGCCAAGCTAAATTAATCAGCGTTTCCAAGTTTGCTTTATCCAAAGTGAAATAACTTCCATCTCCAGTTTCCTCGACCTCCAGAGTCTTTTGGGTCCACAAATCAAACAAATTTCTTCCCTTCACATAGCTTTAAAAAATCAATGAACAATAAAGAGAAACGTGACATAAAGCAGAGGGTGACCTCAGTCATGGGAATGGATTTTTTTTTTACTCCCTCGGGATTTTTCTTTGTTGTGGGATTCTGCAGAGATTCAACCTAAATTCTCAGTTTCCTGCTGAGTAATCTGATGCCAGTGATCCTCTTGGAAAAGAGCTCAACTAACACCCAACCACCACAACAGAGAAGGCAGAGACCAAGGTGTAGCTGGCGTTTTATGTTACAACAGATGTACAAGGGCACAGAGTCAACTGACTCTAATGGGGATCTGGAATTCAGCCTATCATCAAAGGAATAATAAAGATATTAGAGGAAACATGCATAAGAATGTGATGTGATAAATAGTACTTCCTTGCCTCTGCAACTCTGCTTTTACTCCCAGATAATACTCAAGGGAAACACATGCTCCAAATCTTCTGTTTCTTATTACTTCCCAGGTCCACAATGGAGCCCCAAATCAAAATTAGTTGCTGGGGACAAAAGAAAGGTATTGGGATGATGGGCTGCGATTATTTTTTCCAGAGTTTGGAAGTAACCAATTACAAATAACTAGTGAATTGCAATTATTATGCCTTGATAACTAAAGTGTAACTATATGATAGAACTGTAACTTAATAAGGGGATAACACCAATTCTTTTGCAGTATAATGGTAATCTGATACTTTTCTAATTCGTTACAGTGAAGCGGCATCTCTAAATGGCACAGAAGGGATATCACATGGTTTAGGTATTGGCTTATATTTGCCTTGTGGTGCTGGATTACACCCCCCTCCCAACCTATCCAGACTTTTAAAAGAATTGCTAAAAGTAACTATTTAGAGAATGGTAAAATGTTACTGTAAAAATGTTACTATGATGGGAATTAACTCTTTGGAGTCATGGAACTGGAATTGTACCAAATAATTTTGAAAAGTAATGTTTGAAGCTCTGACTTAAAACAGATGGCTCCTCTGACTTTTGTTGGAAAAAGCCAAGGAAGGGCAATACAGCCACTGAGGCACATGTGCCAGAGGCGGCACTCAGAGCCCTCTCTGTGGGCACATGTGCCATCGTCCCAGCACAGAGTTTGCCAGAGGTTGTTACTAGAAAGCCAGAGGGACATGGCACTTTGCAATAAATAAGTGGGTTTTGGGTTGCAGTTTGGGCACTCGGACTCAAAAAGGTTCACCATCACTGGATTATGCCTTCTCCCCTGTTTCTGAATAATCTATGTCTAGAGCAGGGATTTGGTTCATTACTGCTCCCACTCCACTGTCCTAAGAACCAAAGCATAGACAGATAAGACCAAAACCCTATCAAGTCTAGAATTCTATTTCCATAGAGTCCAATGAGATGCCAGCTTTAGGGAAATAAGCAGAGCATTATGTTGTAATTATATCAATAATCAGAAGCTGCATATTTTTCAACACTAGTTGTTGGGGAGCACAAATGGAAAGGTGCCTCATACTCATCTTCTAGGTCCCCATTAACCATCCAGTTGGTCCTTTACGGCAGGTGAACTCTTGATGTGAACAACCTTTGGTCTTATCCAGCAGAGCTCTATTTAAGTTCTTTCTCTCTAGTACTTTGGCTATGGTGATCCTGTTTTCAGCATATTAGTTGTCTTTTAAAACTGCTTTTATTGTTGATTGTTATATATTTGAACTGCTTTTGAGGGTATGTGTATGTAAAAGATCCATATGTCTACCCCAAAGTTTCCTTTCCCTTGTTCTTCTTGGGGTTCCAAGTTGTGTTGTATTCTTTTCTGGATGCTAGTGATGCTTTCCCTGCTCCAGAAACTGTTTGGTCACCCAATACTCTTAGTACACCTCACATAGTGGCTGGGACAGCTATGAAATGTCAGGGTCATGCTGTTTATGCCACCCATTCATTCTGGTTCATTTGTGTCTACTTTCACCTGAACCAGTTCTGCCACAGAGCATAGCTAAAATGTCCCAAAACCCTAAACAGCCAACACCTCTTTTAGCAATTCTTTTTAGACATGTCTCATGAATCCGTCTCTAAGGAGAAGAGCCAAAAACATGGCCAAACATACTTAAAAATTGGCTGGTCCAATTTTCAAAAGTATTCCTTAAAACAAAAACCCAGAATGTGCTGACATGATGAAATGGCATTAAAGTGTCCTTTCCAAAAAAGCAGAGATGTAGTTGAAATGAAGGAAAACTATAAAGCTGAAATTCCACCAGCTGAAGCATAATAAAAAGCCTAATAGGCAAGGAGAACCCCTCCGATCCTAGAAAGGGGGTAGGAGAAGGAAGTATGAGAAACATCAAGATAGAGACATAAAAGCCAAGGAGAAGAATTTTAAAAGCCTTGCATTAGAAGTGGGAAGCCTGCCAGAGAGAATTGCTCAGGTCATTAGACAATCAAGATGTAAAAAGAGCACTTAAGGAAGACAGAAATATTGCAGAGAAGTTAAATGAGTGCTTTGCATCTGTCACAGACAAAGACAAGGTTGGGGAGAGACACCCAAACTGTTCCCCACAAAGGCAATAAATCTGAAGAAATGACACAACCTGAATTGGCTTCGGAGGACATTTTAGAACAAACTGATAGATTAAACTCATAAATCACCCAAACCAGATGGAATTCACCCAAGACCCCTAAAGGAATTCAAAATATGGCATAGCTGTGACATTAGCATCCAGGTTGAGCAAAGTGATCTGTGCTCTCAAGCCCAGGTTCTGCAGGGAGAATATCTTTCACTGAATGCACAAAGCAGGCCCAGAAAGGTGCTGGGCATGGCAAAAACCTAAGCACCCAGAGTTAATTCAGTACTGCACAGAAATCTTGCCCACACCTGCCAAGCAGATGCTCAGTACTGCCAGCTTTGACAGCAGCATCTATTACTTTTTGATGGGGGATGGGGAGGTGAGGATAAAGAAATTGAATCAAAGCACCTTCTTCCCATCTCCCAGAGGTGATTGATAGCACCAAAGGTGACAGTGCCAAACATCTGTTTGGTAGGGAGATGCATCCATGTGCCTTGCCACTGTATATTGAAACATCAGTGTTTTTACTAGAGAGCTAAAAGGTTACTAGTATTCCATTGGAACCACAAACAAACATTACTAGGTGTCAAGTCTAGATATTTTTAACTTGAGTTTAGTATCAGAGGATGCAATGGCTGGTTTTTATCAAGTGATCTTAAATAGAACTTGGAAGCAACTATTTACAGATATCACATAACTTGGAATTACTTTTCCTTTTTCAAACCACTAAGGCATAACTAAGTTGCGCTGTGATTGTGACACTGTGAAGGGCGATGCTTCCTTTGCAGCACTACTATAGTAATTACAGTATAGCTGTAGTTAACTAACTAGTTAGGGCTAAAGAAAGATTTCTGTCTGAAACTCTGCAGAGCCACCTCTAGTCAGTGCAGATAATACTGAGTTAGAGGGATAGATATGATACAAGGCAGCTTTCAAATCTCAGGTATAGAGCTTGGAATAGTTACTGTGTTGGATGGGGGATTTGGGGAGTTGATGTCTAAAGAGTACCATTGCCAATCTATGCTTAGGCAAAACCATTTCCTGTTACTTCCTAGCTGATCTTTTTCACTAAAGAGGCCAGGTTGCTTCTTGCAAAAGTGGTATACTACACTGTATTATGCTATATTTTCCACCATGAGATGCTTCACATAAAGATCTTAGGGACTAGTTTCCAAGATAGGGTATTTCAAGATACCAACACACCACTCTTTCCATGCATGGCTTCAGCTTAACTAGATGAAAACTAATATTGATTCAAAGTAGCTCTTTCATTATTTCAATTAAAAATGCTTTCAGGAATAGATTTGTGTTTGTTTTTAAATGAATGATGAAGTTGTCATCCCATTCCTACACATGATCATAAAGGAGTGAAGAACTGGAGGGTACTACAGGAAGGGAATCTTTTGAGTTGTCTAATTTTTTTTTTAAAGAAAGAAAAATTACTAGCACCTCTCCCAGTTCAATTAAATGTGATGCTTGTTATAAGGCTGACCTTAGGCCAATATGTGGGTGAGGGATGGGTGATTTGATTCACAAACTTGGCATGGACCATGAAGTGAACAACAAGCTCTTTGTTGTCCTCATCTGTAGCCCCATTTGGGACCTCTGTGTGTGTGTATGTGCTTTCAAGTTGCCTGTTGACTTATGGTGACCCCCAAGAATTTCATATGCAAGAGATTGTCTTAGGAATACTCAGAGGTGGTTTTACCAGTTCTGTCCGTGGACATATAGTCTAGACGCACCTGGTATTCATTGCAAGGCTTCCATCCAAATATTAACAAGGATCTAGTGTCCTTAATTGGGACCTACAGGAGAGTAGAGCCCATTTACCCTCCAACCTCTTTTTTAAAAGCTGGCACTCTAGAGATAACTATGACAAACACATCTTAAGAGGCCAGAAGCTGCACCAAAGCTGTACTCCAGTCCTTATGACTGGAGCATTGATTTTGTGTGGCTTCTGGCCTCTTAGGATGCATGCATCATTTAATCAGCATACCTCGAAAGTGACCCGAAGCAGCTTTATTTTGGCCTGTCTGTTTGGGCCCTAAGTTTAGCATCTCATCTAACTGTGTTCAGAAGGAAGATTTTGGATGAGGGTGAATGAATGACTGAATTAATATGGACAAAGGAATCATATATAGGAAGCTGGGATTGGATGCACATCTGACCAGGTGTTTCTGGCTGGCTCCAAAGCCACTTACCAGCTCATCACGTTGTATCTCTTGGGACTTGTACACCATGCCTTTCACATCTGAGGTAGACACATTGACCTAGGTTGAAGGAAAGGCTTGTTTTGAAGCATCCTTTAATTAACCATAAAGTTGGCTCTGTGCTCACCACAGAAACATACAGATTTGTGCGTTTCTCTTTTAGTATTTAACCTGCCCCACCAAACAATATATAATGAAAGAATTATATCCATACATTTGTTTTATCAGAACCGAAACAGAGATTACAAAAACATTATCAGTTATCCCAGCTTTTCTTTATATCAGCAGAATTATTTATAGAAGGGCATGTTTTGTTGTCATTATTGTTAAAACGATGGGAGCCAGAATTATTTCTCAATGAACTAAAAATCATTCAAGCATCTACCAATAGTTGCAGTTCTGTTTTCTCTCCACTCTCAGCGTATCCCAATTTACAAAGCTTCTGTGATGCTAAAATAGGGAGTGGGGTGAAGGAGAAAACCACATACACTGTGCCAAGCCCTTCAGAAGAAAGGAAGGCTATAATGTAATTATTAAATATAAAACCAACAAATGCCAAATGAAGTCCTTTGAGCCTACCTTACGTTCATATTCATACAGCAAGGCCTTGTCACTGGTTGGGTAGTCATATTCTGCCAGTCCTGAAGCTGCAGAGAAAGAAAATCCTCTAACTTTTATTGTTAGATTGAGTACCCCCATTTCTTTTGATCTGGACTCCTCTGAGCAAAACTGATCCCCCCCCCCCAACTCCTTCCTCCCACCATGAAAACAGCCCAGGGAAGAAGATGTCAAGTTTAGAGCTAGGCACTCACCTTTCTTGTCAGCTTGTTCAGAATCTGCCCGTTCCCAAAAAGCACCAGAAGGAAAGAGAGAGCATGGCAGAAAGCACAGCGAGCGGTGAGGAAAGAACAGAAAAAGAAATACATTTTTGAGACTAAAGGGAAAAAAGAGACAACATGGCATTGAAACACTGGAGACAAAGCTGGTAACTAGAGCAAATTACTAGAAATGAGGGGGGATTTCCACACCTGTGGAGAATCACAACTGGAAGTCATTTCTGGTTATGATTTCCAGATTATGGTAGTGGCTTTTTGGTTTTTCTGGAGCTGTTGGTATATACTGTATATGTCTGGGAGAAAAAGATTTCTAGGGTGCATGGTGTTTTTGATTTTGCAGGGTATTGGGGAAGCCTGGGAGGCTATAAAAATCCAAAAGGGAGCCTGTGGACCACATTTTTCTCCCCCCTAAATTAGGGCAAATGATTCTCAACCTGTATCAGAGGGAAGGCTGGGGGTTTACTAGACAGTCATTAAGTGTTCCCTGAAAAAGAAAAACAGTAAAGACAGGCAGCCTCGCTGTAAAGAACTGCTCATTCAACAGTCCTATATGGAGACCCAAGAGGTCTAACCAGGTGATGCATATGTGGACCTCAGGGGTTATTGGACTGCAACTCCTATCAGCCCTAGGTGACAGACTCATTGGGGAGCGATGGGAGTTACACTCCAATAGACTCTGGAGGGTCACATAATCCTCCATCTATGTCCTAGATGAAGATCTAAGGGCCATCCAATAGGTAATATTTCCTGTGTAATATAGAGCAACCCACTTTCCAATTTTAGAAACATCAGGTGCAAAGGGAAACTTAGGAAAGAGGTGTACATGTGTGTATATATAGTGGGATTTATCCTTTTCCTCCATGGCCATGTTCCCCTATTACTACTCAACATAGGTGGGACCATTGGTTTTAAAAGCCCTATTGTACAAACTATTTTTAATGGTAACCCCCCCCCCCCCATGATATTCCTAACTGTTTGGCTCATCACCATCATCCACCAATTGCCCCACATCTGTCATTGCTTAATCACAACTGGAAGCAAAGATGTGCACTATGAATTAATCATAACCTGTTGTTTGGCCCTGAGCAAACTGTGACCTCCTAGAATGTGTTCCAGAATCTTCTATTCTAAATAAGGTTCCACATTCAAAGTTCAAGTGAGTAGACAAGTCAAGAGGAGACAAATTTGCTCTAACACCAAAAATACGGGAAAGCCATTGAGCTCCATGGTGCACGAAAAAAGAGAAACGTTTTTACTTAATTCTCATGTTGAACTATTTCTGTTCTTGGTATGGGAAAGCCACCATGAAAGTTATCATGTTTTGAAGCCTCAGTGAAAGCTAAATTCCATCTAAATTCCATCTCTCTGATCACCAGATTACTGGTAACCATGTCTGGCATACCAGACTAGATCAACCAGTTTCTTAATACTTGCCTCTGCTTCCTGTGGCTCATAAATTCAGTACTCAGAGAAACACATGTGAGTAGACAGCTATACCAGAGCCTGAAAATGCTACTTTCTTGGATGACAGGTCTGCAAATCCTGCCGCCAGCATAACCACTGACCATGTTGGCTGGGGAATTCTAAGAACTGTCATCATTCTAACATTTCTAAAATCTGAGCTACTCTAGAGACAGCCAGTGAAGAACAGCGTCTCCATTATGCCCTGTCCATAGAGGACTTCCAATGGACCAACACTCAGAGAATACTGCTAGATAAGGTGGCCATGTGTTTCATTTCTCAGCCCACTGAAGCAGTGGTTCCCAACCTTTAGTCCTCCATTTGTTTTGGATCTCAGATCTCAGAATCCCAGCCAACTTGGCCAACCATCAGGAATTATGGAAGCTGAAGTCCAAAACAGAGAATTGCTGTGCTGGAGCAATAATTTTTGCATTTTCTGTATACCTCATTATTTCATTCATGCAAGTAAAATACTAGAATCCCTTTTGTAGACTTATTATCTCAGCTTGCCCCATGAAGGATGCTAGTATCCTGAGACAAGATGTGTATTTAAAACAAACTGCACTGACTAGAATGGGAAAGGAAAACTGCTATATCTCCTTGTACCAGCGACAAAAAAATTTGAACACTGGCACATCAACATGTTTGTGCCAGTGGCAGGCACATTTGGAGAGATGCAGAAATAAGCCTGATTTTTGTTTTTGCTTAGGGATGGTTCCACTTTCAACAGCACAACACTAGCAGTTCTCTCTAAGCTGGTACTTTCCAGTCATTTTAGATGATAGTTCCCAGTATTTTAACTACTGAGACCATGCTGGAAGATAGGACTGATGGGAAATGAATTCCAAAACATGGAAGGCACCAGATCAGGGAAGGTTGCATTATGACAGCAGGGAAAAAAGTTCTAAATTAAATATATTCCCTTTGGTGTTTCCTGATAGACTCTTCCAACAAACCAAAGAACAGGATTCTAATTAACTCTGTGGCCAACACACCACTGAGCAAACACTGCTCACATCAGCAAGAAATAAAGATAGAAGAAGTGCCCTGCCAGGTCAGAACAATAGCCCATGTAATTCAGCATCTAGCAGCATCCTATATCCTTCAGTAGCCAACCATATGTCTATTGGGAAACCTGCATGCAAGACGAGAAGGCAGTAACTTTCTCTGTTCATTCCTCCCCACCAGTTAGTACTGAATAACCTACACAACTATCACTGCTAAAAGCCAACAGAAATATTCACTATGGATTCGTCAGTCCCCTTAAAGACATTTGAATGCATCTAGCATCTGAACTAATAGAAGGGATCTGCTGATGGGAGGTACCTTCACTCAATTTTCACTGGCACTGCACTTAAGCAATAGCAATAGCAAGTACATTTCTATGCCACTTTATCAGTGCACTGAAGCACTCCTAAGCAGTTTACAATGTGTAAGCTAATTGTCCCCAACAAGCTGGGTGCTCATTTTAGTGACCTCAGAAGGCTGCAAGCCTAAGTCGAGCTTGAGCCCTTGGCTGGTATTGAACTTGCAACCTTGCGGTTTGTGAGTGAGTGGCTGCACTACAGGCATTTAACCACTGTGCCAGCAGGGCTCACTTCATCCCATTCAGACTGCCCCTTCTTCTGTGGAATGTTTTCAGTAGGCTGGAGGAGCTGCTCTCTTGAAAAGGAGGCAGAGCATCTCCTTCTGTTACCCTAGTAGCCTTTTCTTCTATTGGGACTGAATTTACATCACATCACCCTGGTTTGCCATCTGGAGGACTATGAACATATAGATAAAAATGTTAGCATGTTGATAGGAATAGTGGATGATGAAGAATCTAGTCCCAATAGGACACCTTTCCGTTAACTGTGAATAACGTTCCTATGACTAAGCTATGTGGGCATTAATGCCAGTGTAAGAGGTGTAGCCCATTGCAGTTATTTTTGAGCCACACATATCTTCCATCTTTTATTTTACTGCCAGGTCACTGTCTTCCTCTAGGGAACTGTTACACTTCATTCCATCTAATCTGCATACTTGAGGAGATAACATCACTGCTATTGCTTATGCATTCATTTATTATAAGATGAATCAATAAGCACCAGGGAACGTATTCCACTGTCAAACTGCATGTACCATCATGAACTTGTTGCTAATCTTGTAACTTGAATCCATTGCTCCATGTCCTAGTCTCTGCAGCAGCAGAAAACAAGCTTGCTCCAACTTCAATATGCTGTCCCTCAATATGATATCATGTCACTCCTTAACCTTTTCTTCTCCAGATTACATATACCTAGCTCCCTAAGCTGCTCCTCATAGGGCTTTGCTTCCAGACCTTTCACCATTTTGGTTGCCCTCCTCTGATTATGCTCCAGCTTCATGGTAATACTTTCTAAGTGCTTACAGACTGTCTGTTTAATGATCTGCTCTAGAGTCTTCCCTGGTATTGATGTTAGGCTGACTGGGGAATAATTATTTGGGTCCTCCCTCCCCCCCCCCCCCCCCCTGTTTTGAAGATGAGGGCAATATTTGCTCTTCTCCATCCTGCTGGGATCTGCCACTGCTCTCCAGTAAATCACCAAATATTCAGCAATTTCACCTGAGATTATAAATACTGGTTCTGGAAATTGATCTTTTTAAAAATTAAAACTAGGAGAAAGCCAGTAACTCATAGGGAAGTATCTTAAACCAGGTGAGGGTCAGCATTGTCTGCTTAGATAAAATAATGGATTTTTAAAGTTTATTGAAGTAATACTTCAATACAGATCCTGTTGCCACTGGAGAAATCAGGGACTGAACCTGAGGTTTCAAGTATGAAAAGCATACATTGTAATACTAAACTATTGTTCCTCTCAACCAAATTATTCCTTCCCATTGAATCTAAAAGAAATTCATTTCCCCCTCTTTGATGGCTCTTTTACTCTCTGCTTCTTTGGACTTTGATCATCTCACAGTCTACCAGGGATGCAGCCTCAGCATCATTTCTAACTCTTTATTAGCCTTTCATCCTCAGATGCAATCTGTCACTGAAACCAACCATCTTTTCCCACATCTGGAATATCTCCACAAACAGTTCTTTTCTGTTTACTGATACTATGGTTGCTATGGTAGCTTTCCATGTTATGTCTTTCCACTATTGTTAGCTTTTCACTGCCCATTCACTTTTTTTTAATCCCAAAGGCCTATATTATTGTCTATATTACAAGTGAATTATGCAGCACATTTTCAACTCCCTGAAAAATACTTTAACTATCACAATCAGAATGTAAATTTGAATGGTGCAAGACAATACTGAGCAATATAGGGTCCTTGTTGTTTACTGAAATCTACTTTCCTAAAGTCTAGAATGCGTATCTGACTTTGCTTGACTTCTCCTTTCCACTGTATAACAAATTCCAGAATAGCAAAAGCAATAGCAAGTACATTTCTGTACCTCTTATCAGCACTCCCTAAGCAGTTTACAAAGTGTAAGCTAATTGCCCCCAACAAGCTGGGTACTCATTTTAGTGACCTCCTCAGAAGGATGCAAGTTTGAGTTGAGCTTGAGCCCTTTCACTGGTATTGAACTCGCAGCCTTATGGTTTGTGAGTGAGTGGCATTTAACCACTGCGCCACCAGGGCTCCTAGGGAACATGGTCACTTCTACGTAAGGATCCCACCACTTGCACTCCATTAACCAGGTCATTCTTGTTGGTTAGGATCAGATCTAAAATGGCTGATGCCTTTGTTGCCTCTTCCCCTTTTTGGACAATGAAACTGTCTTCCAGGCAAGTGAGGAATTTGCTGAACCTTAAATGTTTGGCTGAGTTTGACTTCCAGTAAACTCCTTGAAACCATTGTCCTGGCTCCCTCGTTCAGACTGTTAGACTAACCTTTCTTTATAGCAAAAGGCAAAGTGGGACAGACATTCTTCCACTACTACATAAGTGTGTGTGTGTGTATTACTGAGCCCTGGTGGCGCATTGGTTAAATGTCTGTACTGCAGCCACTCACTCACAAACCACAAGGTTGTGAGTTCAATGCTAGCCAGGGGCTCAGGATCATCTCAGCCTGGCATTCTTCTGTAGGTTGCTAAAATGAATACCCAGCTTGTTGGGGGTAATTAGCTAACATATTGTAAACCACTTAGGGAGTGCTTAAGTGCACTGATAAGCAGTAGAGAAATCTACTTGCTACTTGCTATTGCTGTTACTGGAAAAAAATCCATTTATAATATTAGATTTGAGAACATTAATAGGCGATATACTAGATGGATAAAACACCAGTTTAAAATTGGTGGTGTCAATGTTATAATTAACTTTGTTCACGTGAGTTACTGGAAAACACATATTAAACATATCCACACATTCACTTTTCTATGTATAGATTTACTCTTGGTCTATTTATTTGTGAGCACAGTAGTGTTGAAAACAACAACAACAGCAGGGTGAACTTAAACCCCAAAGGCACAAAATCTAAAACAGGTTAAACCAGATTCCCAATTGGTTTAGGGCAAGAATAGGGAACTATACAAATGTTTTTGTTTACAAATCCCAAATTCCTTGTCCAGCATAAAAAAATGTTCAGGTCCAAAAGTTTATGGAAATCCTATCATTGGTGCCAAAGGGGTAACTCCTAATTTCTGCTTTGCTTCAATGGCCAAAAGGCAGAATCAGAATGCAGGGAAAAGAGTATAGTTCTTTAAAAAGGAGAAATATACAGCCAGAGTGGAAACAGAGGATGGAAATGTAGAAAGATCTACATCTACACATTATTTCCCTAAAATATCCCAAACAAAACTTTTCCTCAAGACTTTCACATATTCAGAAAATGTATCATGGAAAACAAAAAAGATGGGCTGGTATATGACCATCAAAGACTGACGGAAACCAACACACTCAATCAAAATGCTACCAAATTCATGATATGATTACATATAAAAATAAGAGATAGCCACCCAAATAATACTGACTTGGTTCTTTGAGTCAAGTGTTCAATGATGACTCAAGTGTTCAATGATGACTCACATGCAAGGAAATCCCACTGAGTTAATAGACCTGTTCTAGCAGGTTCAAAACAACATAACATATATAGCTTTAAAATAGAAGATGATCAGACACTGCAGAATAGGTTTTTATCCCACAAAGGAGTTTGTTTTCTTTCTACTTTGCTCTAGTTTAAAAGCTTGAAGGTCAAATTAATTTATTGGTTAAACCAATGGGGTTAAAGTACAGCCAGAAGCTGCAGAATCAGTTTAAAAACTCGACAGTTTACTTGGGTATAACAGTCTCACGTGAGATAAACCAAACAGGTCCCTCCCTGAAGAACAATATTAAACTGCAAAAGGTTTATTTTAAAAACTCCAGCTACTGCTCCTGCTTCAACATAAGTCTAAAGACAGTGAGTTTCTTAAGACTCTTTAATCAGCAAGAATTTGCCAAAAGTGAAAATGCAGAATCAAAGAATCTAGCCATGATATTATCATTAGCAGATCCTCAAGACAGAGCCAGCTCTCCCACTGGGAAATGTCTTCCCAAATTTCAATGAACTGAAAAAACAAATGTCTATGAAATAAAAAAGTTTTATTCACCATCATCACAATAAAAACAGAGTAACATAAAAAAGAAGAAGTATAAAATATAAACTCAAAAAGGCCCTGGAAAATGCAATTTAAAAGTTTATTGCCCAACACATTTCAGTAGAAACCTTCTTCAAGAGCACAAGAATTCACATTTGCTGGGTTATTGCAGAAGAGCAACATTAGGAGATGTGTTGGGCAACTTACTGTTTTAGTAAAGCATTCCACATTTTTCAATATCATCTTGAGAATTCCTTTTGTTTTTGTGTTTTCTTACTCTTTTGTTTTGGTACTTCTCTTTTTCTCTAGTTCTGACCACAAGCCACATGCATGGCTTCCAGATCTGATGCCTGTAGCGCTATCCAATCAAATTGCCACCCTACTTTCCATAAGTGAATATCATTTATACTTTGACATGATAATACTCCAAATCTGTTATAATATGCAAAAACTGCCAGCAGACTACACCACTCAGTTCTGCTAAGCAAAGAAACGTGTCTAATCCAGATATTGTGCACTCACCTTCTCCATCATGAGGGTAAGAACGGCTTTCAGAAACTAGGTCCTCGCTACTGTCCATGGGCAGGAACTCCTCTGTGGTGCGTGTCTCTGAGATGGAAGTGGTGAGGAGGTCACTGGTTGATACCCGTTCTGATCTTAGCAGCTCCTCTAGAAGAACAAAAAGAGAAGAGTAAATTATGGTCTAAGCAAGAAGCAGGATTCTAACATGGTTAGCAACAGAGACTGTCTTTTCCTCCCACGTAAAAAAAAAAGGTTTCTTCCTTTACCCAAAACCCACATAACAAAGGGAACATCCAGAAAGGCTGTTGTGTGAATGTGTATATGTGTGTCACATATTTGGAGCTGCTTGTCATTGTTATGTGAAAGTATAATGTTTGAAACAAACCTGGTTGGGTTGAGTATAATGGAATCTGGCTTGGTGAAAAACAAAAAGGAGCAGGATTTATTTATTTATGGGATTTATATCCTGCTTTTCTCCCAAAATGGGGTTTATTGAAGTTACAAAGAAGACTGAGAGTCAGACAAAGAATAATTCAATTTTATGAAGGTGGGGACAGCTGAGTTGGGAGGGTCATCTTTGCATACAAATGGTGTTGAGTGTAATTTTTGATGTCTTCAGTTAAAAAAGAATACTGAATAGTAAGTGATGGGAAAGTCCTTTCTCTGCAGGAGACCCTGAAGTGGTATTATCAGTCTGAGCAAGCAATCTTGGGTTAGATCAGGGGTGGGCACCTGTGGGAGGCTAAGGGACAACACTATACCTGCAGGAGACCTTGGACAGCTGAACCCCTATTGTTTAAAAAAATGTCCCCCAATGCTCTCTAATGGATGTGGGGGACATATTCTTTATGTTTTAGGTCCAGGAGAAGATTTTTTTTAGGAAACAGGAAGTGACTGCAAGTGACTTTAAAGGTGCCTAAAATAGTCTGGTGGGGCAAAATGTGGCAAAAATGCCCCAAGGTTCCTAAAGATGGAACAAGTTTTTCTGCTGCTTCAGAGACTAGAACCCAGAGCAATGGATTCAAACTACTGTACAGGAAAAGAGATTTCACCTAAACATTAGGAAGAACTTCCTGATAGTAAGAACTGTTCGACAGTGGAGTACCTTGGAGTGCTGTCGAGTCTCCTTCTTTGGAGGTTTTTAAACAGAGTGGATGGTGCTTTGATTGTGTATTCCTGTATGGCAGCGGGTTGGACTGGATAGTCCATGAGGTCTCTTCTAACTCTGTGATTCTAGAATTCTAGATTCTATTATTTTCCTACTAGTACTACCGCCAACACTACCACTATCATATTTTATCCCTTTTATCCCTTTACCTTTTTAGTAAAGAAACATAATGTGCATGACAGCTAAGAAACATCACTAACAACATTTTACACAAACCATCACAATAATCAGGAAGAATCAAAACAGCGTAAGAGTATAAGAATACAAAAATGTGTCTTCACACTCTCCTTAATAACAGGCAGAGCGGGAACTGATAGCAACTTTGGAGGAGTGTATTCTACAGTCTTGGAACAGGTGAAAGCCCTCTTCTACATGCTCATCAAGTAGGCCTTTGCAGGTCACAGAATTATCAAGAAGCTATCATTGAACATCTCAATATCTGAACAGGTAATGAGCAAGAGGTCTTCAATCTTTTCCTGCAAAGCAAGGCTACAGACTAACCTATACTCAGTTTAAAAACATGGAGAGCTAGCATTTTAAACTTGGGAGGCTGGATAACCTGTGGCCAAGCTACACTGGGGTGGGGATAATGACACCTTGACTATGATGTGATTGCTACCTGTGAGTCCCATTCTTCTCAGATGGCACTAGGGACCTAAGTGGTAAATGGTAAATCATATAATGCTCAAAGCAGTAAAGTTTCTGACAAAGGAAGTGCCCTATTCCAAGCACCAAAAACTGTAGAATTCCCATCTATGCCTCTTGTCAAGCTAGGAGGGCAAGGTGCTTCTTCTGATTTAGTAGGTTATATGGAAACAGAACACCTTTGCCTCCAACCCCCACAAGTGGTCTCCATTCAAGTGTATCCTTTCATCTTAATCCTGTGGTAGTGAAAGTGGTATGCAGGCTAGATTAGAATCGGTTACATATCTTTATTTATTAATTTATTTTTATAAACTTGATTTATATTCCACTTTTTCCTGGCACTGGTCTCAAGGTTTAAAGATTAAAAACAGATATAAGCAACTATATTAAAAGTTATAATATTTTTGAAGCTCTTTATAGGAACTATAAAAAGATCATTGCCCACCAGTGGAAGGACAATAGGGAGGGGGAAGTTTAGGTTCCCCTGGAAGGGTGTGCCAAAGCCACTCAGAAGCAGCCACTCAGAAGCAATGCCTCTCCTGTCTGGGGTAAGGTGGCACCCAAAATCAAGTCAGGGACTGGAAGCCACCAATAGGGCCAAACCAAGACATTTTGTCACCTGAGGCAAAGCAGCAAATGGTGCCTCCTCATTCTGGTCATGGTGCCCAATTCCCAAGGTCTGTCAGGTTATTTGCATCTGTGGAAGAAAATTCTACAAGCATCAATCCCTTAGAAATAAAAATACATTTTTGTTTATAATTAATGATTTGCTGCCCTTTCTTGATACTCAGATCAGTTGCCTGAGGTGGCTGCCTAATTCTGGCTAATTGCAGGACTGGCCCTTTAACCAGTCAGTCAGACATCCCTGGTTTAAAAGCAATGGAGCATTGGTAAGGTTTGGGACAGAAGTGAAGGGGGAAGGGAGATTCTGTCTGGTGTGAAAAGAATTTTGGGTACATACCAATGTCTCCTCGAAGCTCCTGAGCAAGCTGGGGGTTCTTGTAGAGCAAAGCCAGACTCTGATTCATCCGTTCTTCGATGACATGGAGATGTGTGTACACCTGGAGAAGAAGAAGCCAGCATGGACCTATTACTGCCCCCAACAGAACAGAGATATGAAATTTCAGAGTTTCTAGGACCTACTGTGGGTTGCACCATTCTCTCCCCCACAAAACTGGAGGTGGCTAGAAATCCAACTCCTGTTTTAACCACATCTCTTAAAGGCAAAATACAGTGGTACCTCGGGATACGAATTACCCAGGTTACGAAATTTTCGGGATACGAAAAAATCCCATAGGGAATTATTGTTCCGGGTTACGAAAGTTTTTTCGGGTTACGAAAAAACTTCGGCGCTATTTTAAAGGGAACCGCGGTTTTCCCCCATTAGCGCCTATGGCATTTCGGCTTACGAAGGCTTTTCGGGTTACGAAAGCGGCCGCGGAACGAATTAAATTCGTAACCCGAGGCACCACTGTAGGTAAAGAGGAAGCGTTCAATGACATTTAAAAGTAAAACATGATTCCTGGAGCTTTCCAAGAGTGTTATGCTCCATTTTTTAGTGTTTACTAAGGAAAGCAATCCAGGACTGCAAAAAAAGTTGGGAAAGGAAAACATGGCCCCTGGGCTGCATGTTGACTACTCTTTTCCATAGTAAGTGTAATTACAAGGCCACAAATGGGAAGATGGATCATATGGGACAGAAGGAAGGAATTCACACCTGGAACTTCATTTGTTCAGCCTTCTCAGGATCGGCAGCAGCCACGTGTTGGTAATGGCGGAGAGTGTGGCGCTGATCTTTCTGTTCTGCCTTCACATATCTCTTCAGAGCTGCCAGGATGCGATCCGGCTGGGTCAAAGGGACAGAACATGAAACACTTTTTAGGTGAATGCTGCTCATTCCTCTCCTGTTCTCTGCTCACAGGGAACAGTCAATATTCACACTTACCTTTTCCCCATGTTTGACATCTACAGAATGTGGACTAAAGTGAAAGATGTTGCCTATATAACCATGCATCGTGAGCCATCTCCCATTTAATCATGCTCACCATCTGCATAGGTCCCCTTTCGGGGCGTCATCAACAAGCTGGTGTCTTGCTTGCCAAGTTTTGCATATGCTGTTATGACACCATTGTTTATGAAGGTAATGGTATTTAAGTGTGATAGCAGCACATAACTAAAAAGTTGACCACATTTATTCCATAGCTTTAGCCCTTCCTTAAAATCCAGGTCTGAGGTCCAAACTATTTGAGAATTAATAAGCATGCTTCCTTTATAAAATGCAGGTGTCCTTTTCTCCTGATTCAGACAGTGAACACAAGAGGAAGATTTAATCCTTTATTTCTGTACTGCTTTTGTTCCAAGGGACATAACCATTACTAGTTATGTGCCCCCAAAGTGGACTTGTAGCCAATTTGTAACAGGAAATGATGGTGGTAGGGAGGTTAGTCCCAACCTACATCATCATACACCTTGTGCAGCTGCTTTTTTTCTAAAGGAAGAGGCGTAGTTAGTCTAAGCACAATAATTAACAACACTTGCAACTTAACATGTAATTTGCCCCTGAGATACAACTTTTCAGCATTCAGCTTTTTCCACCCATAAATTATGCCAATTTCCAATGTAAGGGCAGAGCTTGGAAAGATAATTTTTGGACTATCAAATTCTCCCCAGTCAGCTCGACCATGCTGGCTGGGAGATTCTGGAGTTGCTTACCCAAAAGTAACCTTTCCAACCTCTGCTTCAGAGTTCAGCACCCTATGCAAGTGCTGTGTAGGTCATACTCCACAAAGCTTTGATCTGTATACTTTGCAGCTTACTTGCCTGGCACCATTTATGTATGAGATGCAGGACAAAAGGGATGAGCATTTTTTCTGTTCCTATATATCTGAATTTTTAGATAGTTTTATCCAGGACAATATGCTGCCTCTTTGTGAGATGTGCAAAATGGATTAGCTTGCCTCTAGGAACCATGAATAGTTTATTTCCCTGTATTCTGGCATCAACTGGTGCTTTCCTTCACACAGATAGCCATTCAAGGACATTTGGATGCATGGGAAACATTGCTATCAAGGTTACCTATATCCATAGGCATTTCAATCTCTGAAGTATGCCTGATAGCATTGTGGAAAAATGTTTGTAAAGCATAAAAAAATGGATGAGTTGCTAGGGAAAACATTCAGTAGCAAGTCAGGCTTATTATAAACTGAGCTCAAACATCTAGAGATGCCTGGATTCAATTGGAGTACAGGCAAACTTGTTGAGCTTGCAATTCTAAAACACCACCATGGACTAAAGGGAGTGAAGGCAACAGGAAATAATGGTTAAAGAGGTTACTGTCATTCGAACAAGGAATGGCTGGAACAAGCACAAAAGGGCTATTGTAGCAGGTAGAGAGAGGAACGAATGGTTTCTGCAAATTGCCAGAAGGAAGAAACAATTGCCAAGTAGTTATATGAAGAGGCAGAAGAAAGGAAAATGAACACAAGACAGGAGACATGCCTGTATCCCGCCATTACATATAGCCAGTGTGAAAGATTGAAAAGAAATGGGGACTTCAGGTCCCCACTGAGCCATGACACTCATGTCATCTTGGGCCAGTCACTCTTGGTCTGTTTGCCTCACATGTTTCAGAATTATTATAAGGATAATGGGGTGGGGGGCACACAAGAGCCACATATGCATATTTGAGCTCACTAGAGGAAATGTGTGATATAGATATAATTCATGAGTAAATTACAGAAGCCCTGAGCTGCTTTCTACTGAGCCCTTACCCAAGCTTCCCTTAATGCACTCCATCACCACACCTGGACTCACCTGGGGATTATCATTCTGCACAGCAGTCAGATAACTCTCCAGTGCTGCACGGCGATTATCGTTCAGCAGTGCCACAACACGGGCCAAATGAGTTTCCACCAGCCGCTGTCTCTCTCTCGCCACCTGCTCTTCCAGTGTCTGAAGGATGGATTGAAAGTGCTGGGAAAACAAAGAAAGTCCAGGCAAGGTTGATTGAGTTAATGAATATGCTGGTGCCAAGCAGCTGAGCTGGGATTATAGGGTGCTGCCACAACCAGGAAACCTGGGGCCTTCCAGCTGTTGTTGCAACTGAAATGCCCAGCAGCCCTTGACAGCATAGCCTATGTTGGGACCTATAGTCCCATAGCTTCTGGAGGGCCACAAGTCGCCCACCTCTGCAATATGTCTAAATGTTGATTTATATGTATTTTCTCCTCCGGTACTCAAGATGGCTTTTTAGGTTCGGGAATAAACCCACAGATCAATAGTGTTCAATGTGCATATACAGTGGACCCTCCACATTTGCTGGGTTTAGGAGTGCAGGGGAAAGTGGAAAAAAACACAAATAAAAAAAACACACTTTTTTTTAACCTGAGAGAACACATCTCTAGGAATCTCTAGGTCTGCCAGCGAAACTCTATCATCAATATCCAGATGTTGACCACAGAATCACACTGGAGGATCTACAAATGGCTACAGAAGTGCTTTCTCTAGCAATCTCTAGGTCCTCCAATATGACTCTATGATCAACTTCTGGCAGATTTGTACTGGAGGACCTAGAGATTGCTAGAAAGCATGTTACTAAAATCCATGAATAATCAATTAGAAAGCTCTAATTGAATATTCATGGTGCAGTGATTAAATGTCAGTACTGCAGCCACTCACTCAAGCCACAAGTTTGTGAGTTCAATCTCAGCCAGTGGCTCCAGGGTTGACTCAGCCTGGCATCCTTCCAAGGTTGCTAAAAAGAGTACCCAGCTTGTTGGGGGCAATTAGCTTACACATTGTAAATCGCTTAAGGTAGTGCTTAAGTGAACTGATAAGCAGTTAGAAATGTACTTGCTATTGCTATTGCTAAATCCTCAAAAATCAAAGCCACAAATGTGAGGGGCTGACTGTATAAAATTCCCAGCAGTGAAAGGAGGAACATCCTTATGTGCGTTGCTCCAACTTCAATAATTACAAAATCCAACAAAAGTCAGACCTAAAAAAGTCTCAACTCAGACCATATGTTTTTAAGTAAAAACATTAATTTTTAAATTTATTCAAGGAACTGATATCCAAAAGTTAAGATAAATTTAGAGAGTAGATTACAGTACTACAGTAAACATACATTAAAGAATATTTAAACACATAAAGATGATCCTGGGTGAAATCTTTTAAAAGAGTGCTGCAAGAACATCACAGAGATAACAGTTTAGATTTACAAGAATTCACTTGGTAACCAAATTCTACCAGAATAGTGCTAGGGAATCTCAGTGGGAATAGCATTTTACAAAGAGGCTTTCACTACCAAGGAAGCCACTTCTCTTGCACCTTGAAATATATGTAACATATAGAATTCCATAAACTACTAAAGAGGCCTCTCTTATACCTGCTGACCAAACTGACCTTGCCAGTGAGCAACTGCAGGAAGGTCCTCCAAAGCTAGTCTCAATACAGTCTTTTGCAAACTCACCTCGTTGAGGGCTTGCCGGTCTGTCTTTGGCAAATTCTTTGCTTGGTTGTCAGCCTCGGCCCATTCCTTCATTACCTGTCAGATTGGAACAAAACAATAGGTGTCAATAATATCTCTGCTAAAATGTCCACATCTCACCCTGCAACATAGCTCTGCAAATGTTATGTAGTTCTTAGTATCCATGCATCCATCTCCTGCATTTATCATATTTAAATCTTGAGGACTATCATATTAAACACTCCAAAATCTAAAGAACTTAGAAAAGTTTTATTTTTCAGTTACAACTTCCACAACTTCCCAAATTGCACCTCCAGTGGCTATTCTGGAAGTTTTGATCTAAAAAGTTAAATTTGCACCGTATCTAAATATCTATATCCTATATGGATATAGGGAAAGATCTATGACTTTGGATTTTGTCTTCTTCTATGAGGGACCAAGTCATGCTTCAAACATATAAAGTGAACTATGTATGCATTTTTTTAAAAAAAAGGGTATCCAAAAGTACAACAAGGGGAGAGGAGCCCATTAAAGACACTTTTTTCTGGGCATGCTATTGGGTCTTGGTCAGCTTTGCACTTACCTCATTAATCTGTCTCATCCGACGCTCTTCCAAGTCCATTTTGGCACGCAGAAAATTTGCATGTTCATTCCCATCTCCAGGCATTTCAAAATAAACATCCACACCATCAGTGGGGCGAGGGGTTGGTGTCACTGCAAGGGCAAGTTACTTGTTACACACACTCAATCACACACACAACCTCCCCCAAATCAATCCTCATTTAAAATAGCACACAGGCAATATCCCAGTAAAATGGAGGCTCCCCACTTTGATGAGCTATAATAGCTTGGAAAAATTACTCTTTTTGTACTACAGTTTCCAGAATCTTGAACCAGCTTGGTCATACTATCAGAGGGATTCTGAACAATGTAGTGCAAAAAGCAATATTCCCAAACTGACTACACATTGGGCAACTAGCCCATCTACACCCCTTTATGACACACACACACAACATGAAAACATTTCCCAATGTTTCATGGTACAACATTCCACAGCATAACTTGGCACCCCAGAGACATTCAGTTCTGTGCAGACTGGGGCATGAGTGCTCCTGTGTGCCCCACACTAAGGGCTGCTTTGCCTCAATGTGCATTCCCTTTTGTGTCAGGAAGAGTCAGGTTCCAAGCTGCCTCAAAACAGATATCCCATTGTGAGGAGGAGGAGAAGGAGACGTGCTCATGAGAAGCAGCTGAGCATTTCCTTCCCACCCACCCCGTTGTTGCTGACTCTAGGCATCCTTCCTTTTGTGTGCCAGCAACCATCTATCTGTCGCAGAGATTCCACCAGTTTTGCCCTTTGAAAATGCCCCAATTGATAGTGCTAACCTCACCAAATCCCACTGTTGGCTCTAGGTTTGAGGAAACGCAAACCTATTCTCTTATGAGACACTCCCATTTTTGACAGACACTGTTCACCAACTCTCTTCCCACAAATTTGATCAGCATGGTGACTCAGAGGGCAAGAAGAGTGCAGGTATACCTCTGATACTCTTGACTCATACCAAGATCTGCTCATGCAGCTGCAACAGGTGAATAGAAGTGACAGCAAGAAAGAGAAGAGGAGGGGAACTTTTGGTTTGTGAGTCTGATCTGGCCTGCAGACAGTATGGAGGAGACCCCTGTCTCAAAGTTCACCTATTCAGCCTCACATTTGAGAAGGTGACCAGTAGGAGTAAGATACTTTACATATTCAGTGACAGTAAGTAATGTGGAAATTTCTTTTGTATGCCTTTTACAATTCAGCTGGACAGGTGAGATCTCTGAATGGTGAAATTGAAAATGGGCATCGGGAAAATGAGCAGAAGGAAGAGTAAAATTATGTCTGATGATGAGAGGAAGTTGAAAGGGCAGAGCCCCAACCCCTGATATACACCTGCATCTCGAACTGACGTCAGAGGGTAATCCATTTCCTGACACCAAAACAACTCCCCTCCCCTGGTCCAGAGGGTAGCACTAATTCCTCTACTGGAGTATGGACCATGGCAGACATTCAACAAAGCTAACTGTTGCCACTGCCCTTGCCCCTCATATCTTACCTTTGACATCTTCTTCAGTTGTCTGTGTTGTAGTGGTGATGGTAGTTTGCGTGATGCTGTCATCATAATAACCTGGTTCTACAAAATAATCATCCCAGGTAGGAGGGAATGGGTCAGAATCAAGGATACTGTCTCTAGGGGTCTCCTCCCCCTCCTCTTCCTCTTCTTCCTCCACTTCCTCCTCTTCATCCATGGCCCCCGTTTCCTCTATTTCCAAACCCTCTTCTTCCATTGGCATGTGTCCTGTTAGAACCTTGTTGCTGTAGAAAAGATAATCAAATCCCACATGGAAACATCAAGGAAAACTGTGCATATAGTGGGGCTGAGGAATATGCAGATAGTGGTAAGGAGAAATGGAACGGGGAGCACTTTTTGTGGAATAGGATTAGGGTAGATTTTACCTATACAGCAATTCTTTAAGCATGAATCCAACCAGAATAGATGTTACTATGTAGGAGCTTCTCCTCAAATTTTGTATAAACTTTGTGATGCTGAATTCAAATCTGGCAGTATGTGGGGTGGGGTGAATACAGTGTGTCTTTTAGGCTCCAGATCAAGATGCACTGCATATCGAGCAAACCATGTGAGAGGGCATAGAGTAGACTCAACTCAGGAGTCATCTGCTCACCTGTGCAGGGCCTCCGCCCTCAGATGGGAGAGGATCTGAGGAGCATCAGTAGCTTGTTCCACTCTGATAGGTGGGGGACGTGAAGGGCAGCACACATACTCGACACCCCGGAAACGATCAGCCCCACAGGGAAGTAGCATGCCATAGCTATGAAGCTCCAAGTCCTCTTCGCTACAGGCCTGGAAATAAAACGTGAACAACATCAGAATGCTGCTCAGTGACACACACTATCTTAGTTTGGATACTGGGCTCAAGGTAACCATAGCTAAGAACTGATACAGTTGCTCAGTTTTAATCAGAGTATTAAAAGGTTACTTTTGGTGACCCACAATCCCAATGTTCCCCAGAAAGCAATAAATGTTTTGGGTCTCTGTCTGATTTACATAGGGAGGGGGACTAATGGCATTTAGCAATAATTAGTGTCCAAAGCCATTTGTTCCAAGTAACAATACAGGTTGAGCCTCCCTTGTCTGAAATGCTTGGGACTCAAAGTGTTTTGGGTTTCAGATATTTTTTTTTAATTTGCAATACCTATATTTGCATATACATACATATTGAGATATCTTAGAGATGGGACCCAAGTCTAAACACAAAATTTGTTTATGTTTCATATACACATTATACACAAAGCCTGAATGTAATTTTATACAGTATTTTAATAGGTTTGTGCATGAAACAATGTTTGTGTATACTGAACCATCAGAAAGCAAAGGTGTTACTATCTCAACCACCCATTAAAGACATTTTGGAATATATTGGATGTATTACATTTATATTATATGCAGACATGGTTTATAAATTGGTGTTGATACATATTCTGCTTTAAAACATGATTTGACATTCTTTCTGAAGGTAACCAATGCTCACTGAGTTCAATAAAGACGTTAAGAAGTTTGTATCAAAGAAACCCAAAATCTGCAATAAGGAAAAGCAAGGTCTTTGGTAGAAATTAGGCATATTAAGCATAGTTCACTGGACTTGATATGGTTTACATTGGCTTTCCCCAACTTTGTGTCTTCACATCCCTTCCTGACTTTAGCAGTGCTGGCTTGGGATCATGGTAGTTGAAGTAAACAGATTTGAAAAGCAGTATTATTTATTGTGTTTCTGCTCTTCACAGGGAGAGAGGATCAGGAAATTTCTTAAGGTGCTCCAACTTGAGTCAGTACTACATTTTAAATTTTTTTTGTGTGCTAGTATTGAACTGCAACACACCACAGAAAAAGTAAACAAACAAATAAACAAACCAATTTCTAGCATCCCACACTTGGAAATGGCTACAATGGTTCAAATCATTTCAACTAAAACTTGATCCTGCTTCTGGTGTAAATGCTTTTATGGTGCACTTTTGTCACATCTGAAGAAAGCATGGGAGAGCCTTCATTTCCCCCTCCAGTGCAATTTGCTTTCAAACACATGCAGGTATCATTTTCTCTGTATGCCAGCATGCCCTTCAAAGAACTTATGATCCCTCACCTCTTTGGCCACACTATGCCAATACAAGTAGGTCTCACATGAGTCCATCTTCTCTTGATGTAAGAATTTGCACTTGTCAGGCACAAGGAGGGCTTCACTCACAAACTCACCCACTGTGGAAAAGAAGAGCATGCAGATATCAGTTACACTGTTAATTACATTTTATCATACTTCTTCTGCAAGGGCTTCAGAGTAGTTTACCAGTTCTTTTGTTTTATTTTTACAATAACCTTGTAAGGCAGGATATGTCAAGACAGAACAAATAATTCCTTAATGAATGTTGTAGCCAAGTGGGGAACTTAGACTCAAGTGTCGCTAATCCTAGCCTAATATTCTGACCCAATGATGGGGGATCTCCAGCAATTGACAAATTATAGTTTGCATCATCTTGACTACTGGCCAAGTTGATTGGATTGATGATAATTGGTATCCAATAACATACTGAAAACCACCCCAGCCTAAATGGAACTATAGTCTGACTCAAGGGGAGGCCATTTAATGTTGATTCTGTAGTCTTTCTGTAGCTGTTTTCCTCAGAAATAAAGGCTCCTGCCACACTACAGGGATCCAATATGATGTAGTGGTTTGAACATTGGAGAACAGGTTTTGAATCCTTGCTTGGCCATAAAAACCCCACAGGGCAACCTTAGGCAAATCACACTCTCTCAGCCTCAGAGTATGGCAATAGCAACCCCCCCTGAAGAAACTTGCCAAGAAAACTGTAGGGTTGCCATGTGTCAGAAATGATTTGAAGGCAAATTACACACACCACACTACAGAATTCATGGCATTGAGGTGGAATGAGAACACTGCTCTTGTTGCCTCTTTGGTGGTTCTTCCACGACCTGTACTTACCCAAACATTGATACGGCACCACAATATGCTGATGGCCTTTGCATCTGGGCCTCCCCTTTTTGCACCAGTTGTCAATTGTGACTGGCTGGGTGCCCTCTACAGCATTGGTTATCTGCAACTCTGGATACACCTGAAGGGAAGGTCATGACAGGAGTCAATGGGGGAAGGAGGCAGCTCTAGTTGTAAACATTGATAAGCTGGCACCAATCATGGCAATCGCCACATCCAGTGCCCTCTCCCAGCAGAGTCCAAAATGGAAGACAGATGCCCTGATCCATATAAACAAACCAGTTCTATCAGTTTTTTTTCTCCACCATGAGCAGATCTTTTGTAAAGTTAATGGGTCTTGATTTCCTCTTCAAGCCCAAGGCACCCTACAATTCTTTGCATTAAAACAAAGTTAGCTCAAAACAGCGCATTGCTGTTAGGAAATTCTCCCCATGGGATATAAGGGTTGCAGCTAAACTCAGAGGAGATATAAATGCTGTATGGGCTTCCTATTACCAACCCTGTTTGTCAAAATGTCCCAGTGTTTTCATCCTGAAAAGCTAGGCTCCACTATATTACTGGATAGGTCATTCTCCCTTTTCACTTGGAATAACGCTCATGCTTCCCTCTGCTTGAGATGCCTGTAATACCTGGAATTCCTAACTAGCCTCTCATCCATACACTGGACTGGTCTATGCCTGCTTAGTTTCAGAGAGGGAACTAAAAGCAAGCTCCTCCATATTATTCTGGTCTTTACTGGGGCACAACAGTAAACATCCTGAGGTTTGCATGTATGGCAGTTTGTGAAAGTACAAATGACATGGATTTCACTTCCAAAAATGAGAGAAAAGTTCTGAAGAGGCCTTATCAAAGGAATTAATAAGGAAGGCACAGGGTCCTCACAGCATGATAGAACCAAACAATCAAGTAAAAAAGTAAGTGCAGCAGAAGGGAAGTCTATAGTGCAATTTGTTGCCTGAAGTAGAAAAATTCCAGAATTATGCCCTCCTGCTCTTGTGGAGTTAAGGCTTTAATAAGACTTGTAGAAGAAACTGGAGAGTTCCATGGGCGATCTCTCATGCTGACATGCTTAGGTGCACCCAAAAAATCCACCACCGAAGAGACTGTCTAGCCATTGTTAAATGCCTTGTTAAAGCCATGTCTGAGAAAGAGAGGCAAGATGCACTAACAGCATTGTAAAACCTTTGAGTTGAGGCAGACATGCTGTTGGATGCATTCTGACTTCAAAGGTTTTTCCCCTCAAGAATGGCTATCAGGTTCCTTTTTTGTTTGCAATCCCTTACATGATATGGCTTTTTCTCTTGACTTAAATGCTGTTCTATCTTAAAGGGTTGTTGTAAAGATTACAGCATGTAAATTTAAGTGATGTGTTTTGAATATTGAAAATGCTGTACAAATGCCCAATACTTATTACCCTGATATAGCAGATGGAATTGTAAGGTTGAGAGGAAATTGCTATGATAAGACTGCATAGTCAATTTGTTTCAGAAGTGAGATTAAAAAACTGAAGATGTCCTGGCTTGCAACTCAGCCTCTTGTCTACTACATTCTACCTGATCCTACATACTTATGTAAGAGTTTTTGAGTGTGCATATGTGCGCATGAGCACATGCATGCATGTGGAGACGGGATGACACCGCCAATATATTCACAATGAGGATGGTATTTGTAGTGATAGTGGTACTGTCTGATGCTGGTGTTAAGCATTCGTAAGACAGCAGCAGACTGGACTCTAGTTGGAGCAATGATTTATTTTAAGTGGTGCAGATATGCCAGAGAAAGGCACAGTGCTTGTTGTATGTGTGAGTGGGCATGAGAAAGGGGGGGATAGGTACTTTGAGGGGCTTAGCATCACTCCGTTTCAGATGGAATTTGCAAATCCTTAAATCATGAGCGCATGACCCATTGTTTGTATGTAGACAGTTCCTGTATCTAACCCATTCATGCCAATAACAATTTCCAGGGAGGAAACCATATCACATCTATTGCTGAAAAACCAAGGAAGAGTCTGATGACACCTTAAAAACTAACTAATTTTATTTGGTATAAGATTTCAGTGGTTGTCTTGATTACTTTCATGGCTATGATCTATGAAAGACTATGCAGCAATAAAATCTGCTAGTTTTCCAGGAAGCACAAGGCATTTGGTTGTTCATGCCAATAGTGTAAGTCTGGGAGTTCTAGTACACAGCAGTGAACCTGGATATCTTGGTATATAGGGAATGCAGTGTGCACAGAGATAATATTTCAAAGATGAACTGAGATTATAGATTATTTTCTCATCTGATGTGTTTTTAGCCTGCCTTTCATTCAAGGACCTGGGAGATGTGCATGTAGAGTGTCCAGGTAGGCCTTGCATCCAGGTACCTAATCTGCTTCACTGACTGATCCGTTTCTGACACTTCCAGTTACAAAAAGGGCCAAGATGTGGTAGGTGTAGTGAAGCAGACCACTCACTGTCCAAATTCCCTGGAAGCTCTTGTCAAACAGAGTAAGCAACACTGGCCTAAACAGATACAGAATCTGAGCTAGATTAAGGCAGTGTTCCTGATTCCATCAGGTGCCACCAGACTACTGGGACATGGCTTTAGAACTGAAGCAGATTTAACATTGGTAGATCAAGCAGATACTGTACAGCTATACCAGAAGTTAGATCAACAGCATGGGGAATGTCATGATTTTATCCAGATGGCCATGTTAATTTGTCTCAGGATAAAAATGGTTAGGGTGGGGGACAAAAGAGAGGAATTTTATGGTACCTTTAGGATGAAAACATTTATTCTAGTATGATCTTTTAAGGATGATAACCTATTCAGACCATAACTACACATGCAGTTAATGAGTACTGGACAGAAATTTTACAACTGATTTCCAAGATCACTAAACAAAGTTTACAATTATCACCATTCCTGCTCCTGTTCTTCATTTTTATGAATGAAAATGGCAGATAATAACAACAGAGCGAGAGACTTACACTCTGGATTGACCTTTCATAAGATTTGGCACCCATTTATTGAATACACCCAGCAAGATTTAGTCTCTAGACATCCCCCAATTTTAGCTACATTTTTATGGAAAGATGTCTTTCAGGATCCTTGAATACACCTTTTATCTATAATTTTCAGGGCCTTATCTGGATTATTGTTTTTATTGTTGTTTTGGTTACAGTGTTGAACTAAATAAGGTGTGAGAGGTTAAGGCTCTAGTCTTCAATGAGCTACAAAACTCATTGGCTGCTCATGCTCTGCCAGAGCTACCTCACAGGGTTGTTGTGAGGGGGGAATGGGAAAGTGGAGAGCTTTGTACACTGGTATCATCTCACTATAGTAAAGAAATGAATATAACTAACTAAATAAAATGAATACATAAACCAGGCATTGGGTCTGAGTAAATGTGGTAATGTGGGTAAGCAGGAACAGAGGTGAGTTGAAGAAATTAAGGTGGGGATGGGAAGAAGAGGGCTTTAGTGAGAGTAGTCTGTGTTTTTACGAAGGCAGACAGATGAAGTCTGTGGTACCTCCTGGCAGTAGCTTCGGATCTCCTCAGTAGTTCGGAAGCAGGTGTGAGTGCCGGAGGCATCAGGCTCCCAGCGCCCTGTCTGTACATTGAGATGCAGGACCAGTTTTCCACAGAACATGGCCACTTGGGGAGTCCCAAGGGCCGGGCCAAGGGCTGCTCCCATCCCCTGCAACACACAAGAGGAGGAGAAATGGTCAACCAATGTGCTCCATAAAAACACCAGACACAAGGGTCACCTCACACAGGGCCCTTCTGCAGCTCTTGTTTGCAAATGGGAAGGGAGGACTCAGGTGCCTGTCCAGACCTTGGATGAAAGGGGGTTCTCTGACACACTCACTCCCACCCCAGGCCCCAAATCTTTGCAGCAACCTGGCTTTTTATCACTCCCCATCCTCCCTTTCCCCCCTCCCATATTTAGTTGCACCACCTCTCTCTTTTTATCCTCCTCCTCGGCAACCACAGGGATGTTGTTGCTGTGGTAACTGCTCCCCATGGAGTTGCCAGATCTTCGCTGTTGCCATGGAGACCAGCTCCCAAATGGAAATTAATACTGCATCACCAGCCCCTCCCTCAGCAATTTCTCATCTTGGCCCAGTCCCACCAGCCAGCCTTTCTTCGCTTCCCTCTTCAATATTTCCTCCTCGCTCTCCACAAATCTTTCCAGATTCCCATTCATCCCTCTCCCAGTGTCCATCCTCCAATTCATTCCATCCCTCACTTTCCCACATACAGTAAGTACTTCAACCTTTTCACTGTGTGCTACCACCAAAGGTAGGCTCACACCTTTCTTCACTGCTGGAACCTACCATCCTGAGATACAGACATAAGAGATGGAGAAGCAGGTGGCTCCCTTCCACCATCAAAAGGCCAGGGCCTAGGCTGCTGGACATCATTGCACAAACAGCTGCCTGGCTTGGGATGGATGATAAATCTGTTTTCATAATTTTCCCTGCCTGACCCAGAGAGCAAACATCGACCCATTCACATTGCATGCTCAAGGTAGCAAATCAGAAGGCAAGGTTAAGGGACAAAAAACCCCAGACCCAGAGTGGACAAATAAGCCAAGACTAAAGCCATGGTAAGGCTGGGAGGAGTTACGGAAGTCAAAAGATAGAAAAACAAGTGGCGGGCATGATGCTGGCTGCAGGCCAAGGATGGGAGCCAGTCAAGCCAACGGCTGAGAAAACACAAGAGGAGAGCTTGTTTGAAGGGTAGAGGCCACAGCAGCACCTGAGAACAAGTCTGGCATGCAGCTGAAAAGAGGACTGGAGGGTTGGGTACTGTGGGAGACCACAGGCGAGCTGGAAATAGGGTTTGGCACAGGGTAGCAGAGTGGCAACAAACCTGCAAAATGTATGTGCGTTTGTGTGTACCACTCCCACTTTCCCTGCAGTCCAAGGCAGTTCTGGCTGAATTTAACTCTGGAGTCTCACCATTTCCTGCCTCTGGTTGATGAGCAAAAGTGATAGTCTGAATACTTTAAATGCAAAAGGGAGGGGGGATCTTCCCAGCCCCTGCCTCCTGCAATTTGCCCATTAAATAAGAGATGGGAAAGAAATGGGGCAAAGGAAGAGGGTAACAGGTAAGGGCATCTATATCAGATACGTATGGGGCCTCCATTTTCTCCTCTGGGTTGGAGGAAATAGACTAAGCACTCTGTATGTGTGTGTATACATACATACATAAGGGGGAGGACAATAGAGAAGTGAGCCTGGATTAAGTTGGATCCCGTGGCTAAGCTGGTGCTCTGAGCGATTAAGCAGCTGCTGCAATTTGGTTGAAGGCTGACCTCCCTCCAGGCCAGGGTGGAAGTTATAGACATCAAACACCGAGGGAGTGGGGGAAGAGGTTAAAGAAGAGAGGAGAAAAAAGGGGCTGGGTTGCTTCTCGGATCCAGCACATTGCTTAAGAACCTGGGGTGTGCACAGGGTGGTGGTGAGGATGGATGAATGGCAACAAAACAAAGCGTTTGCTGGGGAATGAAAGCCAGAGCGGCATGGAAGTAGTTAATTGGCACCAGGATTAATAAATGCAGTGCTAATCCCCCTCCTCTCCTGCTCCCTCTGCACAGCACTTAGCTAGATGAGATAGAAGGGAGGGGAGAGGAAGCGTCCACCTGTTTTCCCTTCCCACTACACCACAAGGATCTCTTAACTGGGGTAGGAGGGTGGGGAGATGGCACTGCAGAAAAAAGCAAGGGAGAAGCAAGGTGTTGGGGATAGTGCAAAGGAGACTGTGGCTACCCCAGCCCTGGTTTGTAGGATGACGCTAGCAAGAGAACTAATGCAACCCCATGAGAGGTAGACGGTGGGGGGAGAATGGGAAAGGGAGATGGGAAAAGCTTATCATGTTTTCTTTATGCTCTCGCCTGAAACCCATCCCTTTCCTCCCTCCATCTGATTCAGGCTGCTCAATGCATCATCTCCAGCCCCAGCTGGCTGTGCTGAGATGGAGGAAGGATGGGCTCATTGCCAAACAAGGAACAGCAGGGGTGCAGGGATGGGCCAGCAAAAAGGGGAAAGATAATAGTAAGTCAACCCCAAATTTGGGGGCAATATTACCCTCCAGGGAAGGGGTTTGATAAAGTTACTAGTGCTTGCTTCAGACTGGATTAGACCCTGGATTATGTCCCTTTCTCAAACCTGCACAGAGGGCAATTCTTCCAGGTTATGCTTTTAAGCAAGACTTCATTCAATTGAACAGACTGCAAAGATAGACAAAGACCACCATAAAACAGAAATGGCAGCAGATAAATGTCATTGTGAGGAGTTAATCTGAGGCATCCACTATGGCATGCTTTACCTCTAGGCCCAGCAAGAAGCAGGGTGAAGGATCTTCGAGGGGTTGATTCTCTGGAATACCAACAGGATGAATTTTTCTCCAGCCCCATCACACTAAAGAGTTTATCACACAGGGTGAAATTGGAAGCTTAAAGGGGGGTTTATCACGTGAAAATCACACAATTACTATAAAAGTATGGTTAAGATCTTCATATACAGTGGTCATTATCCTGGGAATAAGCAGGGAATAACCAAGCAATAAACAGCAACAAATCATTCACGAGATTTTCCTGTGAATGATTTGTTGCTGTTTATTGCCTGGTTATTCCTGGGTTAATGACGTTTGAATAGCTTTTGATCGCGACGGCGTGTGAAAACCTTTATTGTGAATGTACATAATTGCGCAATTTTGACGAGATATTCCCGGAATAATGTTACTTTAATCAAGACATTGTGCGAAAATCTTAATTATGAATGTGTGATTTTCATGGGATAAACCCTATTTACACTTCCAATTGTCCCTGTGTGATAAACTCCTAAGAACGGCAACAATACATTTAGAAGAGACACTAGTGGCCATTCAGACCAAACTCCTCACAATGCATAAAAGGCCACTTCCATCTCCTATACTTTAATTATGTCCTGATTAAGCCAAATCAAAAGATCCAAAGGTGGCAAGAGTTTTGGGCCTTGGTAGGCAAGGTACTCCAAAACTCCTTTTAACCATTCCTGAGATATTACGACATCAAAAGGAAAACGATGTCAGGCCCATTTGGCCTCTTTCCTAAAAAGATCATAAGGACTGCCTTGTTGGGACATCAGCCAATGCCATATTGAGCCCAGGATCCTGGACCAACCGAATGCCATAGAAGTTCTCAGGTGGCACATGATGCCACAGACTTGCTCTACCATTTGTCGCCATTCTCCAGCAACAAGGTACACTGGCTCCATTCATGGAGGCTCCATTTGGCTTCTCACTACTAATGACTACTGACAAGGCTGGCAAAAAATGTTGCAGTATGCAATGTTTCATTATTCAGAGCTGTATAGTCAGCTATGCCCTCTTTCAGGATATTCCATCCTATGCCTGTCCCCACAAACTCTCAGCACTCTCTGGTCACCAAGCATGCTTAGCTTTCCTTCTTTCATTTGGCTGTTCAGAAGGACTCACCCACTTAGGTTTTTTTCCCCTTAATGTGGAGTTGTTTTGAATAATTCTGCTAGATTTGGGGATCCCCTGGAGCCTTCTGGCATCTCGCTATATGGATGATATCATTTTGGCTGCAGAAGGATCATCCCCCAAGAGAATGAATTTGCTAGGATAAACCTATCTTCTGTTAATCCATTCAAAACCAGTAGTCATTATCATCATACAAAAATACAATCAAAATCAACTTTCTGATGGTGCAGAGTTAAGGTTACAGGTCCTGAAAGCTTGTAAATCATGGGGCCTGAAGGAAACCATGCCCTGTTTGAGAGCATGTGGGTGGGAGTGGAGGAGGGTATCATGAAGATGATTACCGCTTGGCTGCCGTCAAAAGGAGGTATTGCCAATCTGCCCCTTATGTTGGCTGGGCTATATAGCATTGTAAAATTTGTCATCATTGCAAACACAACTAGAGCTGATCTGATGCAAGAGGACACCCCCACCTCAACTATCAAAGCTGCAGACCATTTTTCCCAAGCAGCAGAGCAAGAAAACAGAAAGCCAAATCCCCCAACCCTGAGACATCCCAGCGACCGCACACACCCACAAACACCAAGGTATTCGAGACAAACTAGGTATAGAGTACCAAGCATTCTCTTTCCAGAGAGCCTAGAGAAGAAGGCAGGGTGATATTCCTGCACCGCGTTTATGATATCCATCATTTTATACTGCAGTGTGGGTCTAAGAAAACTGAAGCCTATTGAGCATCTGTGCGCTGGGGGTAATTCTTGGAGTCAGAAATATTTGTAGCCTCTATTCAATGGTTTGTGGAAACTACTCTGAATAACAAGGCGCTGAAGTGGGGTAGCCTAGTTGAAGAGTAGGCCCCAATCCAAAGCCCCAGTAGCTTTGGATTGGGAGAGAGGAGGCAGTGGGCTGTGGCTGACAATGAAGCCTTCACCACATGCAAAGAGCTCCTGTCCCCTCCCCTTAACACTGAAACAGGGGTAACAGCCTCTGGATTTATCTGGAGTAGAGGACCTACGTTTTCCCATTTATACTGCCTCTCTGAATAGGTAACCTGAAATATGGTTACAGATGCAGGACGCAGCAGCTAGGACAAGGGAAGATATGGTACAAGCTAGCCTAGCTTTGAAGTTATCGGTCTGAGAAACCACAGAGGGTGGCACTCTTGACAGCACAGATGGGAGGAATCCAGGCAGCGCCAGGCACGGTTTAGCCCCTGCTAGGCTCTCCCTGCCAAGTGGATGAGGCAAAACTATGCAGGCCTCATCCTAAAAGGAGGGAGGGCATCTGCTCTCATTTCATGCTTGTCTTCTGAGGCTTTGGCTTCCTTGTCCCTCCTCACTGTGTCCGATGGATAAATCAAAAGGATTGCTCCTGTTGGAGTGGATTGACAATTTTGACGGGTGCTCTGTTCCTCTACCCCAGGGGCATCTCTTCCCTAAGGCTGAGTGTCTCAGGCAGTGTCTCAGGCATGGAAAGCCACAAAGGGTTGCCCTTGTCTTGTTTTTGTTGCATTTTACTTCTATGCCCAGACGCTGGTGGGATTACCTGCGTCCGGTGTCAAAACAACCTGGCCAGTTTGAAGCTGACCGCTTTCATGGCCAGCACCCATATTTTTTGGTGGGGTTTTTGGGCCATGTGGCCATGTTCTAGAGGAGTTTATCCCTGATGTTTCACCAGCATCTGTGTCTGGCATCTTCAGAGAATGAATCTGGCCAGTCTTGGTCCCTGTGCTTTTGGGCTTCCAGGGGAAGGTGGCACCTTGGCTGGCAAAAAGTCTTGGGCCACTAACTTTGCAGGTCAAGGGGAGTTAGTGTCTGGAGGGCATCAAGCCATATCTGGAGGCAAGATGTTTGCAGTACCAGGTGTGTGGCTGTGTAAAGCTTTAACTCTTTTCTGGCTCAAGGCTATGGAATTCTGGGAGTTGGAGTATATTGTGGGGTCTAAAGAGGACCTTGGCTCAAGGCTATGGAATTCTGGGAGTATGTTGTGGGGTCTAAAGAGGACCCTGGCTCAAGGCTATGGAATTCTGGGAGTGGGAGTTTTGTTGTTGGGCTCAGAGCAGACCCTGGGTCAAAGGCTATGGAATTCTGGGAGTTGGAGTACATTGTGGGACCCAGAGGGGACCCTGGCTCAAGGCTATGGAATTCTTGGAGTGGTAGTATGTTGCGGGGGCGGGCCCACACCCAACCCCAGCTCCCAGAATTCCATAGCCTCGAGGCAGAAAAGAGTTAAAGCAGGGGCAAAGCGGGTTACTCCTCCATGGTGGATGCAGCCCTGCCCAAGACAAACAAGGCAGAGGACACCGTCTGTGGCTTACCACGCCGACCCACCCCTGGCTCTGTGGGGGATTAGAGGGGCAGAGGCAGGGTCGAAAAGGCCCAGGATCCCCCCTTTGGCTGCCTCCATCCTGCTGCGCCAGGAAGCCCCCAAAGCCCTGCTGCAAGAGAGAGCTGCGCAGAGGAGGAGGAGGATGCTGAGGGTGGCTCCTGGGCGCTTACATAAAGGCAGGCGAGAGGGGCACAGAGATGAAGCCCAACCCTTCCCTCCCTCCCTCCGGGGTCTCTTCCTCCCTGGCTTCGCAGTGACCTTGGGGCCCCACCTGAGCCCCCCTCCCTGGGCAGAGGAGGAGGAGGAGGCCCCTCTCCTCCTCCTCCTCCTCCTCCTCCTTCTTGGGCTCACCTGGGTGTTGGCTGCCTCCCCGATGGAGAAGCCTAGGAGCAGCAGCAGAGGCGCCGCCAAGAGGAGGCTGCGCAAGGCCAGACTAGGGGCGCATCCCAGCGCCTGGCTCCCCTCAGCCATGGCTCTCTCTCTGGGTCTCGGTCTCTGTCTCTGCTCTGAGGGCGGTTCCCAGGGGTCTCTCTCTTTCCCTGGCAGCAGCTCGAGGGAGAAGAAAGGAGGCTGGGAAGGATGCAGGGACCAGAGGAGGAGGAAGAGCTGGGCTGCTGCTGCTGGTGGTGGCGGTGCCTCAGTCTCAGCGCCAGGCTCCCAGCTGGGCTCTGACAGGAGGAGGAGGAGGAGGAGGAGGAGGAGGCCCGACGCAGCCGCAGCCCTCCTTCCTCTCCCCGCCCCTCATGGCAGACCCGCCCCTCAGCTGCGCAACGCCCTCCAAGAAGAGGAGGAGGAGCCCCAGGCAGAGGAGGAGGAAGGCCACTAGGCCAGGGGCAGTGGTCACTCCTGGCCTGGCTCACTCACTCCTTCCTCTCATGTCACACACCAGGCAACCCAGTGTCACTCCATGCCCTCACAGTCACCTTCAAAATGGCAACCAATGTTGCCAGTGGGATACTAGGCCGTGACAAGAGAAGTCCGTTCGCTGAGGGGCGCAAGGCCCCCGCGAATACGGAAAAACCCACAAATAACACGGTTTTTTTAACCCGAGGGGATACTTCGCTAGGAATCTCTAGGTCACTAGTTGCCAAGCTGTGGGTCAGGACCCCTTTGGGGGTTGAGTGACCCTGTCACAGGGGCGGCCTAAGACCACTGGAAAACACATTTGCGTATAGCAGTGAAAATAATTTTATGGCTGGGGGTCACTGCAACATGAGGAACTATATGAAAGGGTCACGGCATTAGGAAGGTTGAGAACCATTGCTCTAGGTCCTCCAGACCGGTGCAACTCTGTGGCCGACATCTGACACGCTGACCATGCAACTGCGCTGGAGGAGCTCCCAAGGCCTAGTGGGGTGTCCTCTCTAAGAATCTCTAGGTCTCTCAGTGCAACTTTTAGTTGAAGTTGACCGTAGAGTTGCACCAGAGGACCTAGATATTCCTAGTATTAATCAAATCCATGAATAATCAAATCCGTAAATATCAAAGCTGCAAATATGGAGGGAGGAGTGTATAATGTCTAGTCCAGTGGTTCTCAACCTTCCTAATGCCGCAACTCTTTAATACAGTTTCTCATCTTGTGGTGACCCCCAACCATAAACTTGCAGTGTCTCGGTTCCTAAGACTTGTCCAGGAAAGCAGCGAAATGGCGGATAAAGCCAACTTAGTTCTCAAACAAACAAACCCCCAGATAGCAGAATTAGTGCAAGCAACACAATCTTGGCAATTCAAGGCAGTATCAGCAGAAGGATTACCAAAAGAATTGTCAAACAGTCCGAGATTCAAGGTATCAGATAGGCAGGTCGATAAGGCAGACGATAAGGTCAAGGGTTCTGGATAATCAAGATAGTCAGCAGTCTAGAAGCAAGGGTTTGTTCCAAGAAGCCATAGGAGCCAAAAAGGTTAGATAAGCATGGTATAGATTGCCGAAAAGCGGTGTAGAAGCACCGGTATTAGGGTAGGGAGTGCACACCATCTATATGCTCCCTAACCCTAATACGTACCGCCAGCAGCATAATGGTGGCGCCCTGTGTACACAGGCGCTGCCATTATGATGTCACGGCTGTGCCTCATCCAAATGATGCGGCACGGGCAAGATGTGTCGCGCTGTGTCGGGCTGCTTGTGGCAGTCTAACAGTGGCACTGGAAGGGTGCCTTGTTCCTGCAGCCACCAAATGGCTGAAGAAACAGCACAAGGGAGAAAGGGGCTGAGCAGGTGGCCCTTTTCTCTCCTGGCTGTGGCTCTTGGGGTGTCCTGGGGCATGAAGCCCCAAGGACACCCCTTTTCGGGACCAGGGAGAAGCAGCATTTTCCACTTCTCCCTGGTCCCGAAAAACGCCAGATTGAGGCCTTTGGGGCTGCCGTTGTGGCTGCCCTGGCCCCAATCCGTGCCTGAATGGAGCGGCTGCAGGCCACCCCAAAGGGGCGGTCTGTATCCCACCATAATCATACATGCTCCAGCTGCCTAAATAGGCAAACAGCAAGCATTCAGGTGTGTCTGATTACAAATGCAATTCTGATAAAGCAGAATTGAAAGGTACTATTACTTCCCTTGATCTGAAGTCAACTGAAGTCAACTATCCTGTCGTTTCAGACAGGGCTTTTCCAGTTCTGTCTACAGATACCAAGAATTCAACTCGGGCCATTTTAGGTGCAGAGCATGTTCTCTACTGCTAAGCAACTTTCCCAAGGACATGGAAAGGTGCAATGTTTTTCTGCTTTTGATCATCTGTGAAGCTCAGAATAGTCAGAGGGATTAATTCCCCAGATGTCTTCTGGGTCTGGGATGGTGGTAGTGGTTTTATGCATGCTATGATGCTGAAATTTGGAAGCGTTTGGAAAAGTTGCTGCTTCTGCATGCCTCCGAAGCACAGGATAAGGTCAAAGATGCTTTATGACATGTGTGTTACTGGCAAGCTGGGAGGTGCCCTTGTAGCTTCCTACTCACATGGTTTCATGCTGGCAATTTTTTTCATCCTTTTCTTTTATATTTAGCCTCATCTTGCCAGCTTGTCATGTTTGATGTCCTATCTGCATCTGAAACTCCATGTGTCTAAGACAGGCTCCTAGTCTTTGCACCCCACCTGTTCCCTGTTCCCTGCTTTTCTTTCCCTTTCTCAAGTATAGTGCTCTCCACCTACTTTTCCAAGAATCAAAAATTTGAGGAGCCTGTTACCAGCAAGTTTTCCCAGAAAGTGATTACATTTAGAGACCCTCACATGGGAAGCAGGCGCTGTGCTGTTGCTAGTTGGGCATTGTTCTGTTTTTGGGACCATATTCACTGATTCACATGCATATGCCCACCCTTAGCTTATTGTAGCCTCAAGTGAGAGTAAGTATGTGAGATGGAGCCCTCCAAAGATCCAACTGTCATAGCCAGAAATTTCATATTGCCTCAAATAGTGTAATTTTTAAGAGAGGCCATTTGTACATTTAGCAGTAATTTATAAAGTAATGAGAGAGATCAAGGGAATGAAAAACTGACCACTCTCCCTCCCAACTGGCCACAGTAGTGGCGCCCTTAAAAGCTGCCTGATGCACAGATGTTGGACCACTATATGACCATGCTCTGTTACTTCTTTCCTGCAGTAGGTTAAAATACTGTAATGCAGGGGTGGGAAACTTTTGCCCATCCAGATGTTTTGGACTACATAACCCAGTGATGGCGAACCTATGGCACGCATGCCAGAGGTGACACTCAGAGCCCTCTCTGTGGGCACAAGTGCCATTGCCCCAGCACAGAGTTTGCCAGAGTTTGTTACTAGAAAGCCAGAGGGACATGGCACTTTGCAATAAATAAGTGGGTTTTGGGTTGCAGTTTGGGCACTCGGCCTCTAAAAGGTTCACCATCACTGACATAACCTATAACTCCTTACTGTTGGTCATGTTGACTGGGGCTTCTGTGAACTGATGTCTGAAATATTTGGAGAGCTGTAATGTGCTCTGTGCAGAGCTGCCATTGAAAAGGGTCTAGAAAGTCATCTGACTCAATGTAAACAGCACAGTTGTGAACAGGGTTGGTTGATGTTCTTGTCACACACAATATTTTGTGATTTAAACTGACAGTCAGATTCTGGATCCAGTTGACTACTAAAACTCTCAGTGGCTTTGGAACAGGTTACCTGAAGGTCTGCTTCTTGAGATATATATTTGCTGCCCTCTAAGATCTACATTAAAGGCCATTCTCGGTGTGCCCACATCCAGTGAGGTGAGGTGAGGTAAGGTGGGTGGCTATTCAGGGAAGGGCCTGTTCTGTAGTGGCACCTTGGTTATGGCATATCCTCCACACAGACACACACCTGGTGCTTGCATGCCAGTCTTTTGAGCACAGATCAAGATGTTTTCTTTCCCTCCAAGTTTTCCAGTTCTTGAAATACACACTTTAGTAATTTTAAAACCTTGAGCAGAATGGATGCTGTTGTGAGATTGTATTAATTTCTTTTTAAAGTGTGTGTGTGTGTGTGTGTATAAATGGATTACTCCCCCCCCCACACACACTTATATATTGTAAAGAGAACTTTATAGACTGCTGAGGGAGAATATGAATGGATGACAATGAATGCTCCATGCTAAATGTCAAGCTATAATCCTCTTAAATATGGAAAGTACATGGCTTAAATTTTACTAGTATGGGAAAGCTACTAACTGATCACATCACCTCATTTCTGCCTTGTGACACTGACGTATCATGGGAAGCAACCCTCCTTATGCTGGGATGCAGCTGTTGCTGCTGACTGCTTATAAGCTGCCTGCCAGCACTGAAGACAGAGCCTGATGGAGAGCTGCTTGGGTTGGGGTCTATGTGGCAACAGCCATTGGGCACAACTGAGTGATCAAATATAATGAGCTCAGCCAGAGGACTCTTTGCATTCCATAGTTGATGGGTGAGGCTGGGCAGCCTGTGTGCTTTTACTGGATCTGAGCCCGTTGCTCTGGTCCAGCATGGATGACCTGTGCTCAGAAACTACAAATTGCCCTACTGGACTTTGTTGCAAATTTGCAGTCAATTTATTTTGTGAGTGTGTGCATGCAAGTGTGCAGATCTACATACACCTCTATCACAGGCCTCCCTTGCATTACCTTTGTTGTATTATATGTGAAGCCAGGGGTGGGATGGCCACCAAAGATGGAGATCAGGATACAGTTTAAAGGAGCAATTTTTAAAAAAGTTGTCACTCCAGCATAGGGTTTGTGGCTTCATGGTTATAGAATACAACCCATTGTGTATGATAAGTTGTTCACTTGTGGACATAGGACTAGATAAGCATCCTTTCCGTTAGATGTTTCAAGTGGTGAACTGGACCTTTGGCTTTCAGTAATCCATATGACATAGTACTGCAGTAAAATTGAGACAAGACTAATCTAAGAAGTCTTGTTGTTTTGAGCAACTTTTGGGTGGGCAGTTGTATTCGAGCTCCATTGGCGCAGAAGATGTTCATTGGAAGAAAGTAAATGTACTGACCTTCTGTTCAGGCTTCTGGTTTTCTCTTCTTGCAGCTTAAAATATGTATGCAGATAAGAACTCTCTCTCTCTCTGTAATGTGTTTGTGTCAGGTTTAAACATATATAAACATTGTTTGTGTGCATATACGTATATACATGTATGCACACTCATATATGAATATGAGAATGAGAAACCGGTCACTTTATCCATCACCTATATCCATGGTCCTATGTAGAATCATAGAATCGTAGAGTTGGAAGAGACCGCAAGGGCCATCCAGTCCAACCCCAGTCTGCCATGCAGGAACTCTCAATCAAAGCATCCCTGACAGATGGCCATCCAGACTCTGCTTAAAGACCTCCAAAGAAGGAGACTCCACTACACTCCGAGGGAGTTTGTTCCACTGTCGGACAGCCCTTACTGTCCGGATGTTCCTCCTAATGTTGTGGTGGAATCTCTTTTCCTGCAGCTTGCATCCATTGCTCTGGGTACTGTTCTCTGGACCAGCAGAAAACAAGCTTGCTCCCTCCTCAATATGACATCCCTTCAAATATTTAAACAGGGCTATCATATCACCTCTTAACCCTCTCTTCTCCAGGCTAAACATCCCCAACTCCCTAAGTCGTTCCTCATAGGACATGGTTTCCAGAGCCTTCACCATTTAATCACCCTCCTTTGGACACGCTCCAGTTTCTCAATGCCCTTTTTGAATTGTGATGCCCAGAACTGGACACAATATTCCAGGTGGAGCCTGACCAAAGCAGAATATAGTGGCACTATTACTTCTCTTGATCTAGACACTATACTTTTATTGATGCAGCCTAACATTGCATTGGTCTTTTTGGCTGCCACATTGCACTGTAGGTGATGACTTGCTATTGCAAGTAAGGTGAATGAAGTCACCATCTGCCAGCTGTTGTGGAAGAAGCCCACAAGGGACGATCACATGTATTTCCATTAGATAAATACAGCATTTTATTCTTAGGCTAGTTTTTGTAGCAGTGGGAATAAAACTGCTTCATCATTTAAATGGTTTTGGGCATGCATGAGAGTGAGAAAACAGAAGGAGATAGAATATAAGATTGCAAGCTTCTTTTCTTGTGGGAATTCAAACTGTTGCCTCCACAGACATTTAGCAGATGAAATTTTCTTGGCATGAAGGTGGAGTGAAAAAGTTTCACACAGGTTAAATGTATGAATCTGTATGGGTGTCTGGCCAGGCAAAGTGGGCAAACCTGGTGGGTAGGCAAGTGCTCTGAGAGAGCCAGTGTGGTGTAGAGGTTTGAACGTCCGAGTGTGACCCTGGGGACCAGGGTTCATTTCCCATCTCAACCATGGAAACCCACTGGATGACTTTGGGTGAGTCAAACACTCTCAGCCCCAGAAAACCCCATGGTAGATTTACATTAGGGTCACCATAACAATGTGAAGGCACACAATAGCAACACAAAACCAAAGGTTTTGCTGTAACTTCAGAAAAGACTATTTTGCTGATGTTTGCTGCTTTTTAAGAGCTTCTGTGTTTGAGCAATAGAGAGCAAAGGCAATTTCTGAAAAAATGGATATGGAGCAATGAATATTATGCCCAGGACAGAATGTAGTGATTCAATACATTTTGAACAATGTTTTTGATCTAATGAGCATAATGGTTTTATTTTTGTAATGGCATCATTTGTGTTTCATATAAGTTTACAGAATCCAATGTTCTTGGTTGCAGTGTGGCTGATTTTAACTCAGTGAGCAAAACTAGCATAGGAAGGAGACCTGGTTGTTAAAACAAGGGCTCATCCATGGCCGCCCACTAAGCAGTAGTGTAACTACAGGCCTTTTCACACCACACAATTTTAGTACTATGATTCCACTTTAACTACTATGGCTGCATCCTGTGGAATCCTTGGTTTATAGTTTGGTGAGAAACTAGAGCGTTTTGTGAGAATTTTAAATGTCCATCCCTAAACTGCAAATCCCAAGCTTTCATAGGATGCTGCCATGGAAATTAAAGTGGAATATAGTCAAGGGATGGCTTGCTAAGGACATAAATGGTCACAGATGCTCATTACATTTTTTTAAAGTTTTCAAATATGTTTTAAAATTCAGCGATTCCTGTCTTATGCAGGTGGAAGTTCCTATGGAAAGAGCTGCACATTTTTGTGGAGCATGTGCAATGTCCCTTGCAACTCTATGTTGAACTCTTCCAACTCTATGATTCTATTCTATGAAAAGTCTGGTAGCATGAGCTTTCATAGACTTCACTCTGCTTCCTCAGATGCATATTCAGGGTCAGCAAAGTGAATGGCTTTTCATTTCTCTTGTCAAGATGGGTGAGGATGTTAATGCATATGTTTAGTGGATTTCCTTTCCTTTCCTTTCCTTTTTTTGTTGGAAAAGTTTTTGTTGTTGTTGCTCTAACTTACCTGGGATGTAGAAACTGCTGTAAAGCAATGAATGGGGTATGTGAGGGAGGAGATAACTTGTTGCATAGTGTTTCTCTGTTTTCTTTCCTTTGTTCTCAGTTGCCTGTTTTTTCATTCTCTACCAGCCTTGGAGTGTTTCACCCAAACGCCAGGCTGCCTTGTTCCAAGATTGTGCTCATTCACCATTTAATAAGGAAACCAGACGTCCCATGTGTGGTGATTTGTGTGGAATGAACCAAATAGAACCAAATGACCATGCGCACCAAGAAGAACCTGTTTTTAGTAAGTTCTTTTTGGTGCGGAGGGAGCTCACGCAGTTTGGTTCTGCAAGCTCCCTCAGGAGCAAAAACGGGTGGCTCCAGCCCACCCTTTTAGGGCGGTCTGTCAAGCCCCTAAGCAAGTTCAGTATTCATGCTGATGCCACTTCTGAATTGCTAGCTAATGACTTACAGTCTTTGTAAAAAGACTGGAGCTGTCTCAATCATGTTAATGGCCTCACATGTAGAATCATAGAGTCATAAAGTTTGAAGAGATGCCAAGGGCTATCCAGTCCAGTCCCCTTCTGCCATGCAGGTAGACACAATCAAAGCACTCCTGACAGGTGGCCATACATTTTCCAGCCACAGATGCTGGCAAAACTTCAGGAATAAACTCCTCTAGAAAATGGCCACCTAGCCAGAAAAACACACAGAAAACTATGGATGCCAACCATGAAAGTCTTCGACTTCACAAAGATCTGGCTGTAAGTCAGACTAGACAAATACTGGGCTGACCTGGTCTAATATAGTGTCATAATGTCTTAGAAATTCAGGCCGTGCATATCTCATAGGCCCTGGCCTACCCCACAGAATTGTTGTGAAGATTAGGTATGAAAGGGGACATCTATGTAGGCTAATGAGTACATTGGAGGAAAGACAGGATATATATAAATGTATGTACCGGAGGTCCCAGGTTCAGTCTCTCACATCTCTTATTATAAAGATCCGGCAGAAGGTAACAAGAAAGGGAAATGTCACTGTGAACCAGAGTACCCAGCAATGAATTGTATCAGCCCTTGATCATCTAGAACTGTCCAGATATTTTGGGTTCCAGCTTCCTTCAACACTGACCCTTGGACATGCTGGCTGGCAGAATATGAAATGCATGATAGTAGGGAAGGTTGGATTAGATCAACCAGCATTGTGATCTGGGATAAAGCATCTTCCTGACCCTCTTGAATTATGCCTTGCGTGTGTTTGCTTTCTTAGCCTTGCTCAATAAATTGAAATAATAAAACACCAGTCTCTTTCCACTTTTTAAAATTAAATATAAATATTTGAATTCTCCAGTAGGCAATCCATTTACAGTTTCCCTAGATAAAGCACCACAACCTCAAAACAGGCATGTTCTTTAGTGTGCTGACATGAAACCCCATTCTCTAAAAAAAGCAAAAAATGTTTAAAAAAACCCCAAAAACCAACAAACCCCAAAGCAAAAACTAAACCAACCCCAGTGATTCTGGAAAGATCAAAGCAAAATAATGTCAAAAACATCCAACAGCAGAGAAATATACTTAAGGCAAAAAAAAGTAATAACAAGGAATAACTTAGTATAAAAAATGCACACGCACACATGGACACGCACAAACAAAATCAACTGATCTTATCAGCTTTTAGCTTCTTGCCTTTTCCCATGCTCTGCCCTTAGGGTTTTTTGTGGTTTTTGTGTTTAAACTGGATTTTAGTCCTCAGAATAATCCTTTCATTTCAACAGTGGTGCCTAAGGAGTCCTTTCGGGTTTTTTAGTGGCGTAAATATTGAACACCGATGCCGCCTCCTGGTCTGGTTCGTGTAGTGCAGATTCCGTCCCATTAGAAAGCAGTACGCCACTATTTTTTGTTTTAAACTATTATTATGATTAATAGGGACAAGTGGGAATCTAGTTGCATTTGTATCCATTCAGAAGTACCCCTACTAAAGAGGGGGAAGAAGGAATAATTTAAAGCCACAGCGTCAAGCTAGGAAAAATTAAAATGCAAGCACTAGCGCCCATGCTTAGGGATTTCCCAGAATCATGCGATTTTAGGACAGTGTTGCCTTTATGGCTGGAGATTGAGCTTGGGGCAACTCTATTGGGGGGTCAATAACAAGTATCATGTTGTCCCATTTCCGAGGTGGTTGGAGCACCATATTGTGCACCATTGGCTTCTTTATGCTAACGCTTCCCCTCATCCTGACAACCATCACTATCCACCATTTTAATTTTCTTCTTGCAGTCCAACACAGTCCTGTCTCCATGATCCAGAGCAGCCTTTTCTGTTTCAGAGAACTGCATCCTTTGCCATTTTTAGTTCACTTTCATGTGCTGACACATGAAGAAAAACAGCTTCTATTGGTTTCCTCACAGTCTTGGCTCTAGCTGGAAGATGGCAGGCAGTCTGTCTGCTATCTTGGCTGTCTCTGGTAGTTTGTTGAGTCAGTGTCTTGCCATCTTCCTCGGACAGGATGATGAAAATGGTGTTGCCTCAGGATGAGGTTGAGGTCTATCACTTGACTGTGTGAAGTCAATAAGCCCAAGTGGGTATCTTTTACTCCTTTCTGAAGGTGAAAGGTATTTGGCAGGGGCCAGGTCCGAGTCATACATGGGTTTGCATGCGTTGATGAGCAGGTCGCCCATAGTCAGACTGTTGGGACAAGGAGGTATAGGAGAAGCGCGAGCATCCAGAGGCCTTGCTGGCTTGGTCTGACTGCTCATACCCACTCTCAGCTTTTTCATAGTTGCTTGGCTTGACATAACTGGTGAATGCCCGACTGTAGGGTGCGGTGAGGTAGGCTGTCCCACTGTACATGTTTTCCTGAGGAAAAAGCCGCTCATGGGGATCGTAGGCAGAGCGGGAACCAGGTGTGCCCAAGGTGTAACGGTGAGTATATTCATACAGTTTTGGCTGCACTGGGCCTGTGGAAGGATATAGAGAAGTTGCCCCAAACAACGGTCGGGGGGCTGGCGTATATTCAGAGAAGCTGCTTCCCAAACATGGTTCTTCATGTGCGCGGACCTTGTAGTAACCATTGGTGGGATCCTAAGGTAAAAGAAAAAAAAAATGCCAGTGAAGCCAAATGTATGAAGGATTTGAGGATCTGTTTACAGAGTGGTGTAGCAGTTGCAACAGGGATGCGGAATGTGTGGTCCTCCAGATGTTGTTAGATAACAAACCATGGGCTATTCTGCCTAAGACTGATGGGAGTTGCTGTCCCAAAATCTGAAGGGGCACACATTCCCCATCCATAGATTTGCATGCTGGATTAGGACACAAGATGTGCAGGTTCAAATCTCCATTCAGCTAAGAAGCCTAGTAGTGACCTTGCGCCAGTCACCAAATGCCTTTTATTGTGCAATCACTGTATCACATTCACAGAGTTTTACAGCAAGTTGCAAATATCATCATGATATTATCTTTGAAGCCCTCCCTCTTCTTCCACTTTTTCCTCTTTAAAAATTTTGTTGATGAAAATATGGAATGGCCTCATTATGCCTTTCAAATCATGGCGGAATTTCACACTACATACCTGGAGTGCTATGATGCCAGTTTAACAGAACCCTGAGATTTGCAGTTTATGGAGGGATATTTAGAATTCTCAGCCAGAGAGCTCTAGTGCTTCACTAAACTAAAAATCCCAGGATTCCATAGGATGGAGTCATACGTGTTAAAATGGGATCATAGTGCTGTAATTGTGTAGTATAGGACAGCATGCAGTGCTAGGAATTGTTCATCAGAAACTGATTTACTCCAAGAGCGGGCAAAAATGGGAGGAGGCAGTATTCTGCAGATAGAAATAGTAGTGGACTATATATGCTGCTCTGAGTTCCTTTAAGAATGAATAGGAAAATACATAATGGATGCATGAATAAAGGTTTGCTACATGGTGAAGTCAAACACATAATGAACACAGAAGTCTTTGGCACATGATATGGCAATGGCTGCTATCTTAGATGGATATAAGAAATATTAGTCCTTTTCTCCATGAATATTGTCTATGAACAGCTGTTAGCTCTGGGATTTAAGAATGGAACCTCTATGTTCTGAGGCACTATACTGGGTACCAAACACAAATAACACAAACATGGCTGTCACTGCCATAGCCTACTTGTTTGCTTCTCGTAGGTATGTGTTTTTTGGGGAGGGGGTAGACTACAGAAGACAGATGCTATATAATAGGGCTAGTGATGATATGGCTGTCCTGAAGTTGTTGGACCCCAGTTCCCATCAGCCCCTACCAGGATGACAAGTGGTGAAGGACGATGGGAGTAGTGGTTTATTAGTACTAGTAAGTCAGCCCTGCTGTAAAATCATATCTCTTGAATTATTTGAGGAAGACAAATGTTTATAATCTTATGAAACTGCATGAGGAGGTTGGGGTGGGATCAGAAGGCATCTTACATGTCTTTGGTATAGTATTTCCTTGGGCCCTTAAAACAGACATTGGAGCAGATCTATTCCAGATCTCTTTGTTTACAGGCAGTGGTTAGAAAAGCAACCTTTTGGGACTTAAACTCTCAGAATCCCAAGCCAACCAAGTCACTTTTCTAGGCTCTGAATAATTTCAATCAAAATAAGCTAGGGTAAATGTGTGGTCAGGTCTTCCACAGCTCTAGCTGAGCTCACCTTCAGCTCTTGGCTCCCTTCGTCATCCTCCAGGATTTCGCTGTGCTCAGTGTGGGATGTAGCTGGCGACTCGCTGCTGGTGGCCTGGAGGTAGATGGAGGAAGGGGGAGGAGGGAAAGGTGAGCACTGTACAGAAAAATCCCCTTGGCCCAGCTTGGGCTCTTTGGGTCCCTTGGGGCCAAACTGGATGAGACAACGGAGATCCATAATGGGATCTCCTCCTCTATTATCTTTACCTCATTCTATTTTGGGGCAAATGGGTTGTTCTTTGTGTTGCAAAAAGATAATAAGATTGAACTGAAGTTGGAGGGAGGAGGAATCATCAAGTTTAGGAGAATTCCAGTGTTGGTAGAAATGCAAAAATCTTCAGGAAAAAACATATCTTTCCAGGTGGGGCCCCAAGGTAGCTAAAATAAAGCTTTGGAGTGCTCAGTAGCCAGAAGACTACTGCCTTGTAGGAAGGGAGAGAACAGAAAACAGGGGGAAAATGCTAATGGAACAGAATGGTTGTAACCCTAAACAGGAAGATTAGACGCTGCAACACTTTGTTGCAGAGCTTCTCTTGTTTTGTTTAAAAGCAACATGAGTTGCATCAGCATTGCAGTGATTTTAAAAAAATCTCCCTTTAATAGTGTCTGCTAAAGTATTATTTCTCTCAATGTAAACTGCCTCTTTCTCACCTGTTATACTGTATATAAGACCTAGTATGTGGAGACACAGTGGTACAGGTTTATCAAATTACAAATGGTCTGGGGAGAATTAATAGATTCCTTCCTCTCTCATCCTACTAGAATGCAGGGGTCATCTACTACAACTGATCAATAGCAGATTCAAGAGCATCTACTATTTTAACAGGGTACATTGTCTGAAGCAGATTTCCCCAGGCCGATGCTCTCCAGATGTTTTTGACTACAACTCACACAGTCTATTACCATTTGGCACACCAGCCAGAGTTGCAGAGAGTGAATATCTAAAACATTTAGAGAGCCCCAGATTAAGGAAGGCGAGAAATATCGAGAGGGCACCAGATTAACAAAGGAAATAAATATTTAGAGGGCACTGGATTAAAGAAGGAAAATTCACACTGAGAAGATGTAGAAATACAATGGCAGTTAGCTTAGATGTCTTTCAAAGAAAGGGTTAGACAAAAATTCATGGAGGAGAGAAGTTGTCAGTGGCGATAGCAGCTAAGTAGAAACTGCTATCCTTAAGGTAATATAGCCTAATATCTGTGCGTTCATTCTTCAAATGTGGGTTTTGCTGCTGACAAAATGGCAACGTTCATATACAAGATGGTTTAGTAATGCACACAAAGCCAAACATGACTTAATGAGCAAAGTTGGAAAAGTAACTCTTTTAGACTATAGTAACTATGGCCTGTTACAGACTGCCAAAATAAAGCTGCTTTGGGTCTCTTTGGAGGTATGCTGTTTAAATGATGCATGCATCCTAAGAATCTGGAAGCTGCACCAAAACTGCACTCCAGTGCTTAGGAATGGAGTGTGGCTTTGGCACGACTTCCGGACTCTTAGGACCCATGCATCATTTAAACAGCATACCTCCAAAGAGACCCGAAGCAGCTTTATTTTGGCAGTCTGTAACAGGCCAACAGTTCCTAGAATCCCCCAGCCAGTAGGCCCATTGACCATGCTGGTTGGGGGATTCTGGGAGTTATCCCCTTTTCAAGCTCTGTCAATGAAGGCTAAGCATGCTCAATGGGCATGGAATGCTGACAGACTGTCCGGAGATGTTGAAAAACAAAAATCCAAGGAGGAGAAGATGAATGAAATGGAGTGTCCTGGAAGAGGGCATGCCTGGCTGGAACTTTGAACTGCAACATTCCACTTTGTAATATTTTTCTGCGAGTCACATTTGCATTTTTGAATATCACACCCTGGGACTGTGCAACATGCCCTGATTATGGACTTCTCTGGAAAACGTTTGTCCACAGTCGCAGGGGTAAAAGGATGCCAAGTAAGACAGATCCTCGGTCCGACCTGGAAAGACTACATCGCTTGTTAGTGGGCCAGCTTAACTCAGAAATGGGAACCGTCTATTGTACAGTTAGGAACTCTTTCACAATACGGATAATTTCGACTAGGACCCTCGCAATTCCTTTCCACTGGCTATAATTCTGGGGTTTCTGGGCACTAAAGTCCCAAACACTGGAGGTGTCTTCTGCCTCTCCCTCCAGATTCATTCATTAACAAGAAGGTTTGAGTATTTTGTGTGTATGGGGTACAACATGGAATGGCTGGCCCTTCTTATCAAAGCACACTGGGTCACCAACTCTACTCACCATGGGCTCCTTGCCATCGTCTTCTGTCTCACTTGGCCTACTTGGGCTACTCTCAGTCGTTGTGATCTGTACTAGGATGTCAGCCTTGGAGAGCTGTGTTCCACGCTTGGCTGTGGGACAGACAGATGAACAGATATAGGTACTGAGTGGTTCTCTCCGTTGTTTATGAGTCCACATGCAGGGATGAAGGACGATGACTTTAGACCCTGGAGATAGCGGGGCTTATGTATGGATGTAGATATGAAGGTAATGAGGGAAGATGCACCAAACTCTCTTGTACTTTTTGGAAACAAATCTGCTCATATATAACCTGAATAAGAGCTCAAAAGTAACTAGCTAAAGAACAGGTTACTGGTAATTAGTTTCTTTTATAAATAATAAAGGTATAACTATATTGCATTATGAGTCTATGTTAATGAGTTAAAACTGCACTCCTATCTTATTTTTATCCTTAATAGGGGTCTGGCAGAACAGGAATATCACATAGTTCAATATACAGTGGAGGAGGAATGTCACATTGTTCAAGCGCTGGCTCATGCTGTGACTTGCTTCTGCTACATTCAGATTTCCCCCCCTAAAAGTAACTACAGTGTAACTATTTTAGGCTCTTTCACAGACCAGGAAAGAAAATACATGCTTTCAAAAAACTAATAACTATATAAATTTACAACCAAGTTTATAACTATTTTGAGAATGGACTTGTAAAATCAGTTCCTTGACTGAAGATATGCTTGGGAGGCATCTTCCTCTAAACTTCCATGTCTCAGAAATGGTAAAGTTACTTTTTTGGACTACCACTGGAACTCCCAGAATCCTCTAGCCAGCATAGTCACTGGCCATGCTGTTTAGGGTTTCCAGGAACTGTAGGCCACTTAATAATAATAATAATACTAATAATAAACTTTTCTGAACTCTGGTTTAATTTTACATTGCTCATAGAACATAAGTTATTGGGTGATCTAACTACCAACTAGTCCCTGTCTAGTCTGCTTGGAAGTAATTCCCTAGGCTAACAATTTCCCCCCCTCAACAAGACTGGTCTCATGTTATTAGGTACAGTAAGGCAACTACCCGAGGCAACAGATTTTGAATATCCCAAAAGGCCAGCACAATTGTGAGTGATTTAATTTGTCATTGTTGCATTTTTACTGCCAGGCATGGGAAGATGTGCTTGTGGGATTCTCTGCCTCTTGTGCCAAAAGAACTTGGCTGGCTTTGGGTGCTATGCACCTTGACTTGAGTGTGTGTGATTTGCTCCTCTGCCTCAGGCAGCAAAACGTCTTGAGTAGGCAGTATACTTAGAAACCTTTGAAATTGGGAAGACACCTGAAATAGATGCCAGGAACCTTCTTCAGGCACACTGCGTACTATGATGCTACACTGTGGTCGCTCTTTGGCAAAGGCAAGAAAAGCCTTGACCTCAACCCGGCAGCTCTCCTCCCTCTCTTCCCTGTTGTGTGCTTTTTCAGCAAGCACACACGTAGGCTACTTCGAAATACAGGATGCATGCTTTGCTGCCATTGCAGAATCACCAGGCTTAATTTAGCCCTCCAGGTGCGCTTCTAATAGACAGAAGAGCATGAAAAGCAGAGGGCGGAAGAGGCAGCGTGAACTACAAGGATGCTCACCTTTTCTGCAGTGCTTGCGCCGATAGCAGAGAGAGGCAAAGACAACCAAGATCAGAAGAGCAGCAACTCCAGAGGCAGACATGGCACCCAAAATCAGGACAGACCAGACCTCTGCATGGAAAGAAATGCTGAATTATTTCAAGTTCCTTTTATTTATCATTTCTGTATGGCTATCCTTCCCACTCAAAGAATTCAGAGTAATTGACAAGGACTTTTATCTTGCTATATCATCACAACATCCCTTAGGGATGGGTTATGCTGAGAGATGGCCATTTGCCTAAGAGAGTTCTTTGACTGGAAGTGATTTATTTCAAATCCAGATCTTCACTGCAGCCTTGGCACAAGAAGGTGACAGAAGCAGGACAAGAATAAGTATTCAATATATATAATAAGAGTGGGAAATATGTGGCCTGCAAAACATTGTTGGACTCCAGATCCCAGGAGCTGTAGTCAGTGGTGAGGAATGCTAAGAGGTATAGTTCAAAAACATCTGAAATGCCACATAATCCCCATCCTTGATATGTACACTCATCTGTGTGCTTGGTGCTTTACATGACATGAAAGGAGAAGTCACTGCCCTGAGGGGTTTGCAATCACATGAGAGACAACATAGGAAAAAGTTTTGGGATTTAAAACTGGAGAAGAATATACCATGATTTCAGTGATGTGTGCAGGCTTCACAATAGTACATTACTGGGTCTAGAACAATCACCAACTGGTGTCTCATCCCCTGGTGCTTCTGGATCCATCGATCCAGATGTCAGCTCAGATAGATGCAATGGCCAGGAGTGCCTGTTGCCAGCTTTGGTTGATACGCCAATTGCGCCCTTCCTGGAACTTGAAGACCTAAAAACTATGGTAACCTCACAACTTGACTTCTGCAATGCCCTCTACGTAGGGTTACCCTTGCAGCTAGTCTGGAAAGTTCAACTAATTTAAAATATGGCAGCCAGAATGGTCACTGGAAGATCTAGAGGTGACCATACTACATCTATACTAAAGTCTCTTCATTGGCTACCTATTAATTTCCAGGCACAGTATAAGGTGTTGGCCATAACCTTTAAAGCGCTTCATGACTTGGGTCTATCTTACTTACGGGATCACCTTCTCCCATATAATCTGCCCTGCACATTGAAGTCCTCTAGTAAAAACTTACAGCAGCCAGCTAAAACTAGGTTGGCTGCAGTTACCCAAAGGACCTTCTCTTTTGCCACTCCCAAATTAAGGAATCAACACATATCTCTTCCGACAGGCCTTTCCAGATTATTCAACAACTGCTCTAACTGCCTCTGCCCTATTTTTAATAACTGTTTTAAGAATTGTTTAATAACTTAATTGTATTTTATTATAGATGGGAGGGTTTGGGATACAACGATGATAAGCTGTTACTATATTTTACTGATGCTTTTATTGTTAGCCGCTTCGATCTATTTGGGAGGAGATTTTATATATATATATATATATATATATATATATATATATATATATAAAGACATGGAGGGGGGACAGTTTAGGGAAGGCTGTGATGACTTCCAAACGTCTCCAGCCATGGTGGCTAGGGACAATGAGAGTTGTCATCAAAGACAACTAGAGGGCACTAGGTTGGAGAAGAGAAAGGAATACAGAGACATCTCAAAGGAACCTGCCAAAGTGTTTTGGAGCCTCACCTTGGCGTCGCAAGCTGACTGCAGCGGAGCGGGCCCCAAAGCGGTTCCAAGCTGTGCAGTTGTAGGGGAGTGCAAAATCGGCATCGTGAGTCGGGTCGATCAGCAAAGCTGAGAGCACCCCTTGGTCTGTCACCACGGTGTCCACTGTGAAACGATCCAGTGAGCCGGTATCCAGTATTCGTTCACCCCATGCCCATGCCTGTTACAAGGGAAAGGAGAGGGAATCAAGATCACTCTGCCAGATGGGAGATGCCTGAAGGGTGAATAACATCCAGCCGGTGCATGTGTGACAGCTGCCGCATAGAGGCACCTTTAAAACAGCTACACTCCTTCTGACATTAACTGCCTTGAGGTCAGCTGATTGTGTGCAGGAGGAAGTCACTGTGCAAAAATCTGCTTATTTTCTCCATACTACTGCAGAATCTTTGTGCCTCTTTGCAGTTTGGGTGCAGAAATAATAATAATAATTATCACCAGATCTGCACAGTCAGCTGCAGCCTACAAATAGCCCACCAGATGTTAACATGCATCTCACAGCATGATTGAAAGCTTCAAGTTATGTGCAGACCCTTTCCCTACTATTCTGACATGGCAGGAGCAAAGTCAGCATACTTGCAAATATTTCTTGCTTGTGTTGTTCTACTACCTTTTCACAAAATGCCATCTTGAAAATCTTTGGGGCAGGTTGGGCGGACTGGAAAAGGAGTGACTACCGCAACATGAAACATGGCGACAGAGCTGATAAAAGTTACTTTGGGGGCTGAAACTCCCATAATGCCCCAGCCAGCATGGATACTGACTATTTTGATTTTGGGAGCTGTGGCCTCAAAAATAATTTCCCAGGCTCTGTATGACACTACGTTTCACTGCCTAAAAAATGATTTCTGCAGCATAGAGTCTGCAGCATACCAAAAGACTGGTATCCATGATGTGTTTGGCGAAGGGATTTCCCATTCTCCCTGCTTTGCTGTTTTCTCAGGGCTAAATAGCATTGCTGCATTAAACATTTAATATTCAGCTGAACCTAAATTGCTTTCTCACTTCTAAGTCGGAGCTGGATCTGGATTGAGACCAATATACATGAATTTGGGAAGCTTAACACATGAGTTTGGGAAGCTTAATGCTTCTGCTCCTTACTCCCCCGCCAGCTGTTCCCCTTCAAAAAAAGCACCAAAAGCACAATGACAGAGAGAAGACTCTACTGAAAACAACAAACTCTGTCCACTTCTTTTTTTAAAAGTCCACACACATGTAGGCGAAACATCTATTGGAAAAACAGCTGCGGAAAGAGAGGTTTACACTTGATCTAGGCTTGATCCAGACATGTATACTTTGGAGTAAGAAAGAAAATGAGGCCCAGCTTCATGCTATGTGGTTAATGTAGTTTAGCTCTCTGTTAAAAATTGCAATTCCTTTCCTGAAGTTATCTGCCTGGAAGATACTACCCACGAGGGCATCTTTTGACAGTCTCATTTTGAGGAGTGGGGAGATTCAACCAGAAAAAGACGGCAGAGGGGGAAAAGTTCATCTCTTAAAGCTTTGTATCAAGTTGCCTTCACCACTTGAAAATAACAGGATAGTACTAATCACAGATCTTCTGTTGTCTTATCTAGTTTGTCAGGGAGAAATTAAAGCCCAGAACGGTGTGTTCCCTCAGCTAAGAACATCAAAATTCTGGGCTGAGGAAAGCTGAATTCAGCAAAATGCATACATTCTGCAAATCAAGCAACTCTACACAGATAGTTATTTCTTTATTTAGCCCATTCAAGTCTTGCTCTGTTGATCATAGGGGGCGGGGAGGGGGAGACAAAGAGCAATGCTCTTTGCTAAGACGTACCCCATTTCGATACTAGAAACTCTGCTCTGAATTTTTTTCAGAGCAACTATGAACCCGGTGAGCAGCCTTCCTTCTCATCAGGCACTTTCTCAGTAAACTGGATTAGAACCCTTGTCACCCCCAATAGCTGAATGAGAGTTGTAGTTCGACACACATGGAGGGTACTCGGCCATGAGGAGCTCTGGTCACTCCCTAGCTCAAAAGGGATTAGACAAACTTTTGAACAAAGAGAGGCTATTAATGGCTTTAAGGCTGCATCTGCACTGTAGAAACAATGCAGTTTGACACCACTTGTTCTGGTGCCACAGCAAACTATAAATCCCAGAATTCCATAGGATGAAACCATGACAGTTAAAACAGTGTCAAACAGCATTATTTCTGCAGTGCAAATGCAGCATTAGAGAAAATGGTATAATGAACCTCAGTGACTCTGTACCTTTGTAAACAAAACTCCGAAGTGCAAAGTGCATTCAGGGGATGATTTTACTTACATGCCCTGAATAAAGAATATATTCAGCTTTGTTGTTGTTTTTAAGGGTGCTTTATCTGCAGTGTGCTATCTATCATTTGGTTTTTATTTATTGCCAACGTGTGGGCAACATGTAGCCCTCCAGATGTTGTTGGACCGCTTCTCTCATAAGCCCTAGCCGAGATAGCCAATGCAATTCAACATCCCCTGGAGATAACTACAAGTTGTCTGTTACTATTTCAGTTTGATATAAACCACCCTGAGCAACTGTTTTGACAATGGAAAAGCAGGACAGAAAGATTTGTAATAAATGCCCCAGTTCAAACTGAAAAAGAGGTTTGCATCGTCAGTATTGTCCCCTTCAGCAAGGCAGGTATCAGATATGATCCATGCCTATACACTTTTTATGCACATCTTAAAGACTGGAAACTTGGTGTGTTTTTGACTAAAACCTGTGTTTCTCCCAGCTGCTGAACTATAGCTACTGCCAATTTCCAAGCGTGTGTGGCACAATAGGAAACACTTCCAAAAGGAAAACCATCTTTGGATTAAGTAACAGAATGAATCACTTACAATCCTGTCTGGAGGAGGTATGCTTCCCACCAAGCACTCCAGCCGTGCCTTGGCACCCACTGCAGTCTGCTGGCTTGGTCCTGCACTGATGATGGGAGGACCTGCAAACAAAAATGCAGTCAGAATGGTGTCCAAATAATAAATAAGGGCCCTGGCCCTCTTACCTGATGTGCCACTCCTTGCAGCTAATTTTGGAAGAATACAATAAGGGCCCATAGTTTAAGTGAATGGCAGAGTGTCAAGTGATGGGGCTCATGGATTTCATTAAGGGCCCTCTGCTTTCCCTCTTCCTGAAATCTGACCATTGAATTACAGGGCCTCTACTACCTTATCCCCCATGAAACACTGGACAGACTACCTTGTCTGCCCTGCTGCACCAGCCCCCAGGTAACCCATGGCCCCTCACCGTTCACAGCCAGCGTCACCTCCTTCTCAGCAACTCCAATGCGTGGCACGATGGCTTTGCACATATAAATGCCGGCGTCCTCCTGCGTCACTGCCTTGAGGTGCAGTGTATTGCCGTTGCTCAGCACCTGCTGGTACATGTTGCTAAGTTGTATCTCTCTCTTAAGACTTGAGGGTGTTCCCCCCCACTCTTTACAGATAAGTGTAATCGGGGAGAGCATACTGATTTTCTTTTTAATTACATCTCCCAGAATGTACTTTCTCATCTGTTTTGTAAACTGTGATCCATTGATCTAACTTCTTTCAATTTCTATGATTGGAATTCTGTTATGATGTGCAAGTTCCAACTAAGGCTTAGGAGCATGGATTCCTACCAAACTAGATAATTTTTCTTTTTTCTTTTATTATTATTATAAAACTGTTGCTCATGTTTTGGCAGTCCACTTACCACACTAGATCCCTTCTTAGTCCAGGCCAGGGTGAGAGGTGGATTTCCAGTCCAGGTACAGGTGAAAGAGGCATCTGAGCCAACATCTACAGTCAGAGGTTTGGGCTGAGAGATAAGGCGAGGCCCAACTGTGGAAAAAATGCAGGAGGGAAGAGGTTGCTCAGAGTTAGTGGAGTGGAATATCTAAGAAACAGATCTTCAAATGAATCAGGAAGCCTGTCTCTCCCTTTGCTCATATCTCACTTTCATCATGCATGCACTAGGCCACTCTAGCTCCTCAGTCCTCTCTTCTGTAACAGTCTTTGAACCTTGGAAATATCATCCTTTTGGCCTAGAGCTAACAGAATGCTCCAGTCAACAGTCACTGGTTATGCTGACTGGGGAAGCCATAGACCCCCAAAAGTAACTTGTCCAAACTATGGGTAATTCTCATTACTTTTGATCTTATCCCTTCAAATAACAATGCTAGAGACTAAACTGGAAATCTGCATATAAAGCAGGGATGGGAACTGTACAACAATCCAGATCTTGGATTGCAATTCCCAGATCTTGGATTGCAAATCTCAGCATTCATTACCATTGTCTGTGCTGGCAAGGGCTACTGGGAGATGTAGTCCAATAATATCTACATGGCCACATAATTCCAAGCCTGATATAAAGCATGTTCTCTACCATGGCATTCCCAACCATCTCAGGATCTGAATTCATCCCCTTTATTACTCACAATGCACATCCACCAGCGTACTGACATTGGTGCTGCCAACAGCGTTTGAAACCTCACACGACACAGGCTCAGTGAAGAAGGATTGATCAACTGTTGCTTCATAGCTGTCACCATTGGCCTCTGGGACTGGCACTCCCCCTTTTGCCCACCTGTGGAGGGATGTATGATTTCAGGAGAGTCAAGGAACCCCTATGAGAAGTCTCTCTCCTCTGTGAGGAGGAGGTTTTACCCAAAGTACTTGATGAAATGGGCTGGAGCCCATGATAGCTTATGACTTTAAGGTGAAACAAGAACCTTCTTTCCTACAACAGACTAACAAAGGCCCTGTCTGCATAAACCAAATATAATGGCTTCCCTGTCTTCTTGGTGGGAAGAGTGGATGATACTAAGTCCAAGCCCTAGTTCTGGTGTGAACAGATCAGATAATGGCCAGCTCATTCAGCACCAGAACCAGGGTAAAACACCCTTAACACACATTAAAATAACTTACTATTTGCTCTGGATCTTCCAGAAAGATCCAGAGCCCTCCATTCTGATGCTGGACAGCTATTTGAAATGCACCCCACTTTGCTGCCTGGTGTATCCACTGCTGCCACCAGTCGCTCACTCTGAGGTCAGAACGAGGCCCAGCCATGAGATTGAGGTTGGGAGTCTTGTTCTAATCTCAGAGCGAAGTGACCTGCCATGACAGTGGCGAACTATGTGGACAGCTGAGTGGGATGCATGTGCAATACATCCTACTCAGCTGTCTGGTGTGTTTGCCACTGCAGGTCACTTTGCTCTGAGATTAAACAAGATGCCCAGCCACAATCACATGGCTGGCCCTTTGAAATAGGGGAGGATTGGGGCAATTCCAGAACCAGGATACTCCAGACTACCTCCTCCACCCATGGCATATGATTTGGAGAAGGAGGATAGAAAGAAAAGAGCTGTTCTAGATTCTAGAACTTGAGACTACCCAGTGTTGCTGAATGGTTGGAGATTCAGGACAGAAGAAGGAAAGAACCTCTTTCACGCAGTCTGTAGATAAATTACAGAACTTGCTTTCTCAATATGTGGTGATGGTCATCACTTTTGAGACATTTAAATGGTGGTGAGAGAACTGTGTTTTCCATGGGGCCATCAACAGCTAATAGTCATGATGGCAATGTAGTATATCCAAGATCGGGGTAGCAAGCATTTGAGTACCAGTTGCTGGGGAACAATAGTAGGAGAAGCCTTTTGTCCTCATGTCCTGCTCATAGCTTTCAACAGGCATCCAGTTAGCTACCATGAGAATTAGGATGCTGGACTACAATAAGCTTGGTCTGATTCACCTAGAAATTGTTCTATGTTCTCATTGGAATTGTGAGGAGAAGGCAATAGCAGTAGCACATAGCTTGGAACATTATTTTCTGGAACACAAACTTCCCGGGTCTGGGGTTTTCTAGCAGTTGTAGTCCAAAAATAACTTTTCCAAGCTTTGCAACAGCACAAGGAATCATGAAATAAATCCCAGTCCTCAAAAAAGAGGAAAGGATGGGAGTAAAAAGGGTATTTAGCAGCACCTTTGAAAGGGGATTATATCCAGGGAAACTCATGCTAAAATAAAAAACAGTCTTAAAGGTACTGTCACATTTATTCCTTCTTATGCTGCAATTTATATGTGGCTACTACTTTGAAAACTACTCCCTGTCCTGGTAACATGGAAGCACTATTAAGCATACAATATTCATAGTTGCCATTAGAGGGCATCCTGAACACAACACTGATGCCGCCTGATTTCTGTGTGGCAGGATTTTCTATTCTTCTCTTACCTGTAACCAGTCACTTCAGGGTTGGAGGTAGCTGTGCAGAGGAAGCTCACTTTGCCACCCTCAGGTACAGTCTGTGGTTGCACAGACAGGATTACAACAGGTGGATCTGAAAGACCAAGGAGAAGAATGAATAAAATCCTGAACTGTCCTCATCCTCAATTTCCAAACGACTTGTACATAGCATGTTTGTGGATCAAGCTATGGTTAAAAATAAGAGTATGGGCACACTACCTGTATGCAGAAAATATCACACAAAGAGCAGGTTTATATGTAGAAGGAGGAGGAAAGAATATCAACAATCTAAGATATGTACCACTAAAGAAGCGACTCATACATGTGGCGCAAATGGCAGTGCTGGGCAGTACAGCGGGACATGTGTGTAAACAGCCACCTGGCTTTACTATGGAGTGCTCTAGATTTTTATGCAAAAATTTGAGCAAAAGGTGAGGTTTTTAACACTAGTTTAAGGGAGGGATAGGGCAGATTCAGTGAGGAACTGGTATCACATCATTAAGATAATCCACAGTTGAATCAGGGATTTGGCTCTGCATCATGTTGCAGTGATCACAGGGGAAAACCAGTTAAATTGGCCCATGTTGGCATGACCATTATAACAAGATCCCCAAACTGGCATCACAGTTCTTCTCCCCTGGATCCACTCTGCTAAAATCACTTCATGCACTGGAAATCTACACACATTATTTGTCAACTCCATTCCCTTTTCAGGCCCACCTCCTTCCCATCAGGTCCTCATGGCCCATGAACTCACATTGCACGTTGAGAGTGACTGTGGTTTGTTTGCCAGCTGGGGCTGCTGGATTGCTGACTCGGCAAGTAAAGGAACTACCCATGTCCCGGCTGCTTGGGGTCAGGAGGAGGGTGCTGACAGCCACTTCTCGCTTGCCATCATCCATCAGGGCCTACAGAGGAGAACATAAAGGTGTTTGTATGCTTAATACTGAGAAGTGTCAAGCCCTAGGGCTGAAGCCATCCTGGTCTCCCCTGGTCTTTCTCAAATGGTCCTGCACCTTGCCCCACGATTACATCATTTGGTAGCGTGCCAGGTTTTTGTGGGCTTTTTTCCCTTCAATTTTAACAGAATGAGATGCTTCTCACAAGATTGCTAATGGCAGTAAAAGCTTTAAATTAAATATACTGGAATTTTTGACCTCACCTATTTTCATTTATCCATGCTCATCACTGAGATATGGCCCCTCTAAGAATTTCTCTGAAACTAAAGTCCTGTACAGACTGGCACTTTGTGCTGGTCTGGGGTCGAAAGTAGGGCTTGGGACAGCAGAGCGTCCGCATGCTCCTGAGCCCTACTGCATGCTACAGGAGCCATCTTGGTGCATTGCCATTTACATGGGGCACGCAATGATGACATGGAAACCCACTGAGTGACCTTGGCCAAGTTACACTGTCTCAGACTTCAGAGAAAGGCAGCGGGAAACTCCCTCTGAACAAATCTTGCAAAGAAAAACCTGTGATAGAATCACCTTAAGGTTGCCATAAATCAGAAACAACCCGAAGGCACAATCCCCACCATCCCAAACTGACTGTTACACTGGTGTAAGCATATCTTGAGCATTGTGCAGTAGCAGCATGGGGAAGGCAGCATCTAGAGAGGAAGGTGCTCTAGATGGTTCATTGACATCTAGAGAAGAAGGTGCTCTGCTGGTTCCTAAGCTGCTTGGAAACCAGAGATGGCTTTTGTTACTGTCCCCCTCCACCTAATTTGCCATGTTACCTCTGCCACTGTATTGCTGTCTCCTTCTCCTCTGTCATAGTTATGACAGTCAATGGGATTGTGACTGATTTTTTTTGGGTTGAATAAAAGCAACTACTTGCCTTTTTGTATGTGCGTAATGTTGTTGGGAGTGTTGATGGTGGTCATTATAGTGAGTTAGTTCACAACAATAATATCCTGTGGCTGGGAAAATCCACTCCCTCCACCCTGCAACCCTTTATCTACTGTGATGTTCATGGAAGCCTGAGGGAGATGACAAATTATGTTATTCTCCTCGCTCACTAAAATGTCCCACTGCCTACTCAGCCTTTTAAGCCTTGGCTGAACTATACTATGGCTGTCCTGTAATATTTAGGCATACTTTCCAAGTTAACTGTAGGATTGCTCATCTTACATTTTTGTTCCCATCCTCTGCCTGTTTATCTCTTGCCAACACTCAAGACACCTCACCTTAGAATATACAGCAGAGTCTTGCCGCTGCCCATCACGGTACCAGCTGATCTCAGCAGCTGGCTTGGCACCAGCAGCACGACAGGAGAGGTTGTAGGGAATGTTGGATATCACATGCACAACTGGACCATTGTAGATCTCAGGGTCATTGGGAGGTACTGGAAGAAGAAACATAGAAGAGGGTAAGTGTGTGAAATGGGAAGGGGTTACCTACACACACAAATAAGAGATTTGGGAACATGAAAGATTCTTCACAGCAGATACCCAAGGGCAGGTAAAAGTGGAAAGGTAGTGTTTCATCTGAGCCCAAGGTCAAGAAAAACAAGAATGAAGTACTGAATGAGAGTAGTCTGTTGGTCTTGCAACTTTTCTGGATGCATCTCATTCTTCAGAGAATACACAACCAAACTGGCTTATGCTACAGGGAGATCCACATAAAACCATAGGACAGGGGTGGGGAATATCTGTCCCCCTCAGTTGTCATTAGACTGCAACTCTCATTTGCCCCAGCCAGCATAGCATAAGGACAATAGGAATGGTAATAACATTTGTATAGTCACAGATGCTGCAGAGCTGCCATAAGGCAAGGCCCATCATGCTTATGGGTGCCTGTATAGTGTGTGTGTGTGTTGTGCATGTGTTAGATGCCAAAGGCAGCAATGGAATTGAAAATGTTTTACTCTGATACATTCTCTAACTCTTGGTCCAATTTTTGCTGCCTAAGCAACCAGATACTTAAAAGAATACATGGACTCCTCTGCAAGCTTAGAGTCCAAACTATTCATCCAATATGATGAGAGTGGGGCAGTAAGACAATATGAGCCTAGATCAAAGTTGGGCAGCTTCTGAAGGTCAGGACAATTTGGCAAGACTTTGGCAGCCCATACACCCCAGTGCTTCTGAAGTTCATCCCCCCCCCCCCAATGAATCTGCTTGAGATGCAATTTATCATTTAAATATTACTTTTCCTCTGCACCCTGAACCCAGGCCCCCAAAGCAGTTTTCAGAAAGGACTAAAATGTTCATTTTCAGCCTCAAACTGGCCTTGTGTCAGGGAGGAAACTACATTTAATTAGAGAATTTCAGGACTTGTAGTCTGAAGAAATATGAAGGGGGAAAGAAAGTAACTTACTGAGCACAGTAAGTTTGGCTCGCTGTGATCGCAGTGCTGCCTGTGTGGCTTGGCATTCATAAATGGCATCATCATCCAGCTCAGCATAGTCAATCCGCAGGTTGTGTTGCCCCGCAGAGGCATCACCAACAATAGAATAGCGGGACCAACCTGTGGTAAGGCAGAGATTTGAAGAACAGTGTTAAAAGTATCAGTGTTAACACATTGCAACAACAAGATGGCACCCTCTACAAGCAACATGCAAAAGGACTGGCAGTTGAAAAACCACCAGAAGCCTCAACCAATACGGACAAAGGTGAGATATAATTGTGGGAGGTATAATTAAAAACTATCAGACAATCTACAATTTCTCACTTTGGAAGCAAAAAGTAACTGTTATTTTGAGGTAAAGGATAACAAAAATTGTACCGGGTCACTACAACTAATTGGTACAAGTTGGTACTGGAACAGCACTACAGCCAATAATGCCTGTAGCTGTTATCTGTCTAACCACAGCTGATAAACCTCACTTCCCAAAACCACAATGAACATACCAGGCAGGTCTCTTTCTCCCCCCAAGGCTAGTCCATCCTTGGTCCACTGAACCATGCCACGGTAGCCCATAACCACGCAGGCTAGCGTCACCGACTGCCCAGATACGATCACTTGGTCCATGGGCTGTTGGAAGAAATAGGCTGCCAACCCTGAGGAGAGAAAATACCAAGATGGTGGAGTTTAACATATTAGTAGTGACCTTCAGCCAAGGTAAAACAATTGTTTTCTTCTCAAATTTGGACCAGATTGGCATGTTTAACCTCTAGACATACCAAAATGTTCCTGATGTAAAAACATGGAGACTTTAACTAAGGACAGAAACAACAAAATGCAGGCCTCTTACTAATATCTCTACTTTTTCTCTTGACTGGCATATAACATCTTGACTGATGAAGAAGTCAGTGGAGCTTTGAAAGATTGCAACAAGTATATTGTGCATTTCGGTTGGCTAATAAAGGTATCACTGTTTGGTGGATTTTTGTTTGAATTTACTAAATGGCCAATACAGCTACCTCTGCTTATTAGAAGTGATGTAGAGCTTGTGGCTCTTTTTGGATTCATTTTAAAAGAAATATGCAAGAAATGACTCACTGCTTTAGTCTAATCTAAACAATCTTTTTGTTTCTGATAATGGCCGATCAAATACTTTTTAAAATGTGGGAGAAGGATATGGAAATGATATAGTTTTCAATGTCATTTTGTCCACACTGTCAAGTATTGGGAGGGAAAATGTTCCTATGTATCATCCTTCACAATACCCCAGTGGGCTGCATCCCACTCCATTTTGCCTAATTAAATCTGAGAATCAGAAATTGTTTTAGCCCCAAGATAGCCTGTTGCAAGCTTCCCCAGAAGCTTCTGGTGGTTGCTATTGGCTATTTTGATGCACATGTGGGCCTTTTCACACATCACCTTATACAATCTTGGATAGTCCTCCCCCCCGCACTCCGAATAGGAAGTGAGGAAAAGACCTTATCAGGGTCTAAAATGGTAAGGTTGGTTATCCCCTGCCCCACCAAATGCAGTGAAATGGCCTCTAGCCCCCACTTCACTTCCCAGTGTCTTCTGGAGCAGTGTCAGACATTTTAGGGTTGTTGTTGTTTTTTGCTGCATTCCTTCATGTTGTTTCTGATTTATTGTGAACCTAATGTTAACCCAAGGTCTAGCCTTCCTCTGCATCCCTTCTTTTTGATATCAATTTTATATTAAAGGGATGCTTTAGGCAGGTAGCCAAGAGGGCAGAAAACTAGCCATATTATATAAGGACCATAACTGGAGATCCTGTTGGAACAGCATGGGGGAAGCCAGGGCACTTAACCAGGATAGATCAATTAAGATTGGAATCTGCATAATCCCTCATTGCAGTGATAGTGGGTGATAGACCTTGGACTTGCACAAGAACAGAATTCTAAGATGGCAGTCAGACTCCTTTGTCAAGGGACATTCATAGTGATTGTCCAGCCATTTATAGACTTCAAGTTCTATTCTTCCCTCCTGGGAACTTCACCTTAATCCCAAAACTGCCATGGGATACCTTTTGGACTACAGTATAAATTTATCTGTTTAGGCACTACCAATTTGGTATTGTTTTGAGAACAGACAGACACTCTATATCTCACCTGACTCTTCAGCAACTGCTGGCCAACTCAGATCAATAGGCAGCCTGCTGAACCACTTTCCTCTCACAACCCCCTCTCCTCCGACTGAAACCTCTGCTTCTGGAATCAGTATCACCCTTTGCAATCCTTAAAATCACTATCTGATATTTCCACTTGTGCTATTATAAATAACACTACCTTTGGATCTTGAATTCTCAAGTTCTGTTTCTCAGGACCGGTATACAGAGACTGAACACCTGCTTCTAGTTATCCAAAGCCCTCTCAGCAACTTCACTTGAGCTAATAAAATTCCCTCAATTAGACACTGGTTGAGGATGCCTTATGGGACTCTGGCATTTTGAGTAACACTAAGGTGATCCTATCATGGGGTTTTCTTGGCAAAATTTCCAGAATTTGGGAGTTGTGTTGAAAAAAGTGCAACATTTCCGAGCGCTGAGCTCACTTCTGTGGCTAAAAACCACTTCTCTGCTTCTAGTCAGTGTTGATATGTGTGTATGCTCTTGCATCCTTCTGTCTGTGCTTTGGATCTAGAGTAACAGTCAAAAATTGCATACCCCACCTGCTGCCTGAATTGGCACAGTCTCCTCAGTAGGGGTAGAGCTGTGAATGAAATACCCCACATCAATCCCTGGAGAGCTACTGCCAGTCATGCTAAGCTAGACAGACAAATGATATGACTTAGTGTAAGGCAGCTTCCTTTGTTCCTGCTAGATATATTGGGCCATAGCTCGGTGAAAAAGCACATGCTTTGCATTCAAAGGATCCCAAATTTGCTGGCTGAAATGAAGGGCCCATGCAGACAGGCCAAAATAAAGCTGCTTTGGGTCTCTTTGGAGGGATGCTGTTTAAATGATGCATGTGTCCTAAGAGTCCAGAAGCCGCACCAAAGCCACAATCTAGACTGTATTGTGGTTTTGGCATGGCTTCTGGACTCTTAGGATGCATGCATCATTTAAACAGCATCCCTCCAAAGTGACCCGAAGCAGCTTTATTTTGGCCTGTCTGTACTTGGCCTAACAGTCTACCCTGAAACTCTGTAGAGCCACTCTCAGTCATTGGACCAGATTACAGATGGGGACCTACACCCTCCATCTATGTTTTAGTACAGCTTCCATAATCCCTTTGCATTCTCCATGCTAGGTGTGAGCGATAGGAGTTACAGGGCAAAACATCAGGCGTGCCAAAAGTTCCTAACCTTGCAGCAGATATTGCTAAGTCAGACAGACCAATGTATTTGGCCTAGTAGTTTCCAGATTATTGTTTTCTCGTACTATTGCTGTGGTTGGCCTGCAGATTGCTGTGTTTATCACACAAAAAAACATGTTATGGAAAGACAGATAGAATGGCTGCACAATCGTTTGAATGCTATTGCTAGGAGCCATCCATATGGATGTACCAACAGTATAAGGCATTGTGCTATATTCATCTTAACATCCCGCTGCCTCATATGGCTGTATGTGTAGATTAGGTTGAAACGGATAGCCATCACCCCACCCCCTTGTACTAGTGATGTGGCTCCATGACAGTTCATCCTTCAACATCCACACAGAGATAAACACCTCTCCCTCAGCTGAGGAAAAGTGTCCATATCCCCAAAGCATTTCTCCCATCTGTCAGTAGTTTTACAGTGCAGTTATATGCATTCCTACTCAGAAATAAACCCTATGAATTCAGTGAGATTTACTCATAGGTAAGTGCACATAGGATCTCAGCTTTTGTCTCTTTCTCTCTCCATTTCTCCTTTTGTGCAAAAAAGTGGAAAGCACACAAATGTGAGGAGGTGGGGGGGAAATCTGAAAGAGTGTGTTTTAATGTTTTTGAGGCAATGCAGCAGCCCTAGGTCCCTGGCATTGCCTTATCTCCCTGCCACAGACTGCTGAGGTGCCAGTTTGTGCTCTGTACATGCCCTTCAGACAAGAAAGCCTCCATTTCCGCTCCCTGCCGCCTCCATTGAGCCACTTTCTTCTACTCACTTTCCACCAACTTCCCTGGGGCTACAGGCGAATGCATTAAAAGAAACTTTAGAGATAGTGTTTTGTGTGCATGTATATGTGCTTCTATGTGTATACACACACAGCACAAATTAGCATTTCACTAAAATACTACTTTCTTAGCTCTTCATTTGGTTTTAACTAAAAAAAGAGAGCTTGTGGGTCAGCACACACCAAAAAAGGTCCAGAGGTTGGCAGAAGAAGCAACATGTAGAAACAAATCGGTATAACCAATTGCATTGATTTCAGTATTTCGTTTAGTGGAGGAGTTTTTATACTGCATCTTCAATAAAATGCCCAAGGCGAGACAGGATGGTTGCTTCACACAGCTGTACTCTGAAATAGCAACATGTTTCCGTACTGACAACTGTTACATTTCAAAAGGGGATATTAACACAAATGTGTTTCAAGGTTTGTACATGCGCCTGGGGAGCTGTGGCCAATCTTGACTCCTTCTTCCATATGGAACAGTCCCACAGTGCTGCTTCAGAGTACGGCTTAGAAAAGTTAGTTTTTTGGGGGATGACAATTTCCAGGATTCCCTGGGTGGTTCTGGAGAGATGCAATCCAAAAAACTAACTTTCCTAAGTTCTGCCTCAGAAGCCACCCATACTTCTGTGTATACAGTACTCAGTCCATCATGTGAAAACAGGATGCAGGGATGTAGTGGAGCCAAGGTTCACAGGGCTGGAATGCTAAACCTTTTTGATTTGCAAAGATGATGGCCAACGCTCACAGAATTCCTTGTTCCTTCTGAGCTTAGTTGCAATCAATCCTCACAGTAACTGGGGGTAAGGAATGTAAATACCCTGATATTCCCATGGTCCAGCTGTATGTTGGTATCATATTGCTGGAGGCCAGCATGGGCTGCAGAGGCTGTGGTGATTTATGAAACACTGGAAAAGGTAGTATTGTGAATATACATATAGACCCCCAACACATGGAAGGCTGAAAACAATGGGTTAAGGGTCTTGACAGAGGATACATCCCCCCTCCACACATATTCTGAATTTCCTTCAAAAAGCGAATATCAAAAGATGAGCTCTGGCAACTAGATCAAACGAGACCGGATTCCTTTTCATCCCCTGTTGTGCTCCTAAGTACCATACCAGATCTTGTCGGGGTGTTGTGAAGTCAATGAAGCTACTATCAATCAAATTAGCCTTTTTATCTTTTGGATATCAAAGCAAGCCACCACTTCGGGAATCCTTGTAGTCCTTCTGAATGGCTATCAAGTCTTCATTCCCCATGAAATCAACTTGGTCCGGGGCTGTTTTTAAATCATCATCATCGTTAATAATGTATTATGTTATTAAATATGATCATAAAAACCTAACTGCTTTGCTATAGTCAACCCCCACCCTTTGCTGGTGGCTTTTGCCCATAGACTCCAGTCTACAGCCTGATCCACTCCCATTGCCACCAGACTCTTGGTCTTAGTCACTCCTAAACTGCTTCCTTTCACTTTATCAATCAATCATTTAATCAATATTTATTGATTAGCCCGTAGGCCATCTCAAAGTACCACTTTATCTATTTCAGTTAGCTCTGTATGCTAGGAGTGAGTCCATCTCACAAGTATGTTCTTTCATATTCTTCCCATGTAAAAGTTAATTACTGTATATACTTGGCTATGAGTCAAAGACAGATTTGGGGGCCAAAATTATGAATTTTGATATGACTCGTGGATAACTCAAGGGTGAAATTTAGGATCATGTAGCAAGGGATCTAAAGGATGACGGAAAGGAAAACAATGTCAAAGAATTTACAACATTCCAGCAGGCATAGCTATTTGTGTTCACATTAAAGGCTGGCTGGATGAGAGAGCTGAGGGGAGGTCAGTGCTGTTATATTATGGCCTTCCCAGACATTGATATAAACCTACTCTCATGGAATTGCATGCAAACTGTTGTTGCTGCTAATTGCCCCCACCCACAAGTTGGCTTTGACTCATGGTGACTCCATGAATGAGTCCCCCCCCCCAACTATGCTGCTCATGGCCTGCAGGCTCATGGCCATGCCCTCCTTGGTTTAGTCAATCCATCCAGTATGTGGTCTCCTACTCTTTCTTCTGCCCTTAGCATTATTGTCTTTTCTAATGAGTTATCTCTTCTCATGATGTGACCGGAGTATGACTACCTCAGTTTAGTCATCTTGGCTTCCAGGAAGAATTCAGGCTTGATTTCTTTTAGGACCAATTTTTTTTTGTCCATAGCATCCTTAACACTCTTTTTCAGCACCACATCTCAAATGCGTTGATTTTCTTTCTACCAGTTTTCTCCAGTGTCTAGCTCTCACATCCACACATGGTGAGGGAAAAGACGATGACTTGACCGATCTTAACTTTGGTATCAGCTTGATAGCTTTGCATTTTAGGATCTTTTTCTCATTCTTTCATAGCTGCCCTTCCCAATCCTAGTCTTCTTCTTACCCCAGTGTAATCGCTTTTTTTGTCATGGTTGCCATCCTCACTAGTTGCACCGCTTCAAATCGCTTTGGAAGGAGGAGGAGGAAACTGGGGATGGAGGGAGAAGGAGGAAGCTAGGGACAGAAGGAAGAAACTGGGGAACGGAGGGAGAAGCTGGGGAACGAGGATGGAGGAGGAAGGGTTTTTTAAAAAGTAAAATTGATAGAATGTTCAATTGATTGATCTTAATTTTAATTTTAATTGCCTGTCTTGCAAATATCTCTCCCCAATACGTGTAGCAGAGTCGGATTCCATGGCCGAGGCAAATCCAGTCACTCTTCCCAAGCTGTTACCCTTCCCAGACTCTGCCCTCCATCCTTCTGGCCACTGGGAGGCTGCTAAGATCCAAGAGGCTGAAAGAGCTTTTATTGGCGAACAGATTCCCTCCATCTTGAGGCTCTTATCTCTGCAGTAAAGCCTGCTTAACTGCAATCCAATAACGCCAGGCCTTTTGTCCCATTGTTTAAAAGTTTACCCACTAAACTAAGGTCTGAATAGAGGGATAATCCCCTCAAGAGGGTCAGGAAGGCTGAGACACAGAGGGAGCAGAGACAAAGGCCTTGGAGGAAGTCAGGAAGGCAGGCCAGTTCCCTCCCTGGCCCCATAACCCCCGGAACAGAACCAAGGCCAGCTGATAGGACTGAGGGAACCGAGCAGTACCACCAAGATGGTACCAACCCACTATGCTCTTTGGACCACCAATATATTTAACTGTTTCTCAAAAACATGGTTCACGTGCCACATTCTGGCTCTTTAAAAGCGATTTTGAGATCACCGTTTAATCTTGAGTGGGGAAGTCACTGGGGCCATTAACAAATAAACTAGCAAGGAAACTAGCAAAAACAGAAACATTTTTAAGGGTAGCATCCTGAGCCATCTTGAAGCAGAAATTAAGACTGCCATTTCTTTCCCTTGAGGTCATCCCAAAACATTCATGGCCTGAGGCAATGGCATAAACAGCAAAATTTGGAAATTTTTCTTGGCACGTTTTACATATTGCAATGTCTAAATTTATTTCCAAATCTGACAGCACAGAAACTTCTTAAAGAGATGCAGACCCATCCTGGGGTAGCTGTGTCGTTATTGCTGTTGTTGTTGTACCTTCTATACAATGGACAAAGCAATACAATATGATGGAGAACATCGGGAGCTCAATGACATTCTTGACTGTGTCAGCTGTGTTGGCCATGCAGCAAAATAAAGCAAAATCCAAAAAGCACATTGTGGTGATACCCTTATCAAGTCAATCAAAAGGTGCAAAATGCATTACACAAGCTTTTGAAGCTCTCAGGGTTCTTAGAGGCTCAATAGACCATCCCTTTGGAGCAGCATACAGATTCCCCCTTCCTTGCCAGATTGAGGCCAAGTCTGCGGCCCCAATCTGGCTTTTCTGTGGCACAAAAAGAAGCTGCAAATAGCATCCCCTTTTTGCTCAGTGGAAATGGCATCCTAGCCATGGTGGCGGTAGCTTTTCGGCACTCCTTTGGTGCAGCACATTTAAAAACTGCGCCAACAGAGCAGTGTGCTTGGGTGTGGCGTGACACTGGCATGGGGGCAGCCAGCATGCATAAGCCATGCCCCCCAGCCCTGCGCCAACATATAACACTGGTCTGTAGAGGCTCTAAATCAGGCACAGATATTTAGTCATTCTAAGAGGCAAACTTGTAACCCTAACGCCATCACTCCCCCCCCCCAACATGACTTTTTACCATTTTTACTATCTTTGATGAAGAAGCTTTGAAAGCTTGTGTGATTAATTTTGCACCTTGTGGTTGGCCTAGGAAAGTCATTGCAACACTGTGTATTTTTTATTTTTGCAAACCTGTGCTATAAATAACAACAGTACTTGCAAGAGATTATGTTGAGAAGCAATGACAACATTGAAAAAAAAAACATTTTGCATGTTGCTTTTATGTGATATTTTTGCATAATTTGGAGGCATTTCTCTATTTTAATTGCTTTAAAAAACCATTTAAAAGCCATTTAAAAGCACTTCATTAATAATTAGTTTAACCTGTTACTTTATCCTGTTTGAGTATCAATAAGGAACACATGTTAGTTTTTAAGCATGAAAGAAGAGACTGACTATACCACTAATACATTGCTTTTAAAATAAGATGTCACAAATTGCCAAATGCCCTCCTACTATGGCACATCCTGCTCAAGGCATATGATTCCTATATCATGATTATTATGTTCCTATGATCCCTATGTAATTTTATTTATAATGATAGTATTTTATTGATTATAAACTGTACTTGTATTTGTATGTGTATCTGTATTAATTTTATTGGACATAATCCCGCCTCAATCTGCAGGGAGAGATGGGAAATTTAAAGAATCTATCTATCTATCTATCTATCTATCTATCTATCTATCTATCTATCATTTATGAAGCAGAAGTCTTATTATAAGGCAGCTGTCAGGGTCTCCTCCCAGATTCCCTCTGCTATGGATTTATTATTTCTATTTGAAGTGCTTATTATTGTTGATTAGAAGTAGTATTTGTTTTAAAGCTGCAGTGAAGTTGTGAATAGGCGCTGAGCCTAATGATGGGAAAGAGCAAGATCCTCAAGGTTGTGTAGCCTAGGAAGGAATGTGAGAGACTGTGGGGGTGTGGGCATGAAGAGAGTTATATGATAGTAACTGTGCATTTGAAGCTGGCTCTGGCAAAAGTTTGCTTTCTGTGCCGAGCTGCTGAATAAATTCTTTCTGATTCATCCATGAAGTCTGGTCCTTGAGTCAGTTAGAGATAGGGCATCACAGCATCTTTCCTCAGCCTTTGGAAGCTGAAGTAATTAGGCCTCCTAGATGGAATTGTCGGTGCTTTGCATGAATGATATCCAGAGCAGTCCTGCAATCTGCTACTCCTGCAGCGACTTCACCTAAACCTATGGTTTGGGTGTACCATAGCATTTTCATCTGCAGGTACAAAGGATTCAAGCATCCGCGGATGGCAAGCCCGCATTGTCCCCAATGGCAGTGCGTGCATGCAGCTGTGCCACCATTGGAAACAACTGCACTGAAATCATCCCTCCCTCCCTTCCTCTGCCTCAGAGGCTTCTGCCCTTGGCTTTGAGGGTGGTTTGGAGACGGAGGCTGGAGCTGGAGGTCCATTGGCTGGAGGAAGCTGGACCTGTGGTTTCGGTCTCAGAACCTGGAGGTTTCATTCCGGGTCTAGGGCCTTGGTCAGTGGGATCTCTGAGACCCAAGCCCTGACCCCAACGCTGGCTCTGGCTCCCTCCAGCCGATGGTGCTCCAGCCTCCGCCTCTGAATTGCCCCGAAGCCACGCTCAGGGCAGAAGACTTGGGAGGGTGGGGGTGGGAGTGGGAAGGAGGAACAAAGGAAGGAAGGAACAAAGAAAGGAAGGAAGGAAGGAAGGAAGGAAGGAAGGAAGGAAGAGGGAGAGAGGGAGGGATAAAGGGGGACAGGAAGCAAGGAAAGATGGAAGAAAGAGGGAGGAAAGACTTCAGTGCAGTTGTCCCTAATGGTGACACAGCCACGTGACCTCGCTGCCATTAGGGACAATGGGACTTGAGCATCCACGGAGTTTGGTATCCACAGAGGGTCTGGAATGGATCCCCCATGGATATCGAGGGATGACTGTATATTCTAACCATATCTACTACCCAATACTTAAACACATGTGTAAAAGGGGAAATAGCGACGGGCTCTTATAAGCAAGGAGGGGCTTGCATTTATGTTTCCCTCTGTTCCATTTACTAGAAAAGGAATTGGTCTATCATTTTAGTGGATGAGTTTCATTCTCAAACATCTTTTTGGGTTATTTGGTTTAATGGATAATACTCACAAGATAAGGATTTTAATTGAAACAGATATTTTATTTGCTGGTTATTGAGCAGCCATTAACCATATTCATTTCGAAACCACTTTTCATTAATGATATAATTAATAATGTGAGTTTTTAATTATTCTGCATTATTATTAGCTCTTATCAATGCAATTACCTTTTTGGGCACTCTCTACACCTAAAGACTGGAAAAAGCTTAGGTCTAAATCCAATGTTAGTCATTTAGAGTAGACTAGTTCACTGAATGGGAACTTGATAAATCAACATTTTTGAGATATACTCTGGCTGGGACTCATTATTAAATTAAGCCTATGAGATACTTTTAGTATAATACTGAAGTTCTGTTTAAAGTGCAAACAGGGAAGAATGCCATTTCTTATGCTTTTAGGTACTTACAGACAGAGAGCTCCTAGCATCACCAGACAAAAGACAACGTGGAGTGAAATGATTTCGATTTTGCCCCTTAACAAATATTCTGTTTCCTTAAACAGATTCAAGGGGGGGAAAGGTGGAAGAAAGTGTGGGAAAACATGGGAGGATTGCAAATGGCAAACACTGGCCAAGCTAGCTACTGAATTCTGGTAGCTGTAGTTCAAAAAAGAAACATTTCCAAGCTCTGATTCTGTCCCACAGCAAAGACTACCCTTGTGTGAAGAGGAGATTGACTTTTGGCCCTGCTCCTTTTGTTTCTGGCTTCATTGTTTGCCACATGTTGAGAAGGGCAATGTCTTCATAAAAGATCATGATTATGCATCTGACGTTTCTCCACCAAGGGTGGTTGCCAGTCCTTGATGGTGGAACGCACGACGCACCAGGGATGGCACAGTGAGAATAGAAGTTCACGGACTGGAAAGTTATTTTTTTTGGACTCCAAATTCCAGTTGTAGTCTAAAGAGGTAACTTTTGCAGGCTGTGAGACAGAACTCAAGCATTCGTTACCATTTACGGACCTCTTTGTGTGAAGTACATATCACTTGGAAACATTTTTCTACATATTCAGACTGATTTCAAAGTCTGAGTGATGCTACGAGATTTGAAGTCAGTCTTGAGAGATTCAGGTTCAAGTCCATATTCAACCCTGGAGCTTGCTAGGTAATGTTGCACCTGCCATTCTTTCCCTTGGTCTGATTTATCTCACAGGGTTTATAAGGAGAAAGGAGAAGTCATGTTGTTTTTGAAATATGTATAGTGACCCTAAAGTGATCCTATCATAGGGTTTTCTTGGCAGATTTTTGTTCTGAAGAGTTTTTCCATTGCCATCCATCTGCTTGCCCAAAGTCACCTCATGGAATTCATGGCCAAAAAGGGTTCCAAACCCTTTTTTACAATTCTCTGCACTTCCAACACTAAAATCACTACATCACACTGGCTCCTAAAACTCACGTATGCTGCCTCACATATACTATCTTTAAGTTCAGATGAGGAAAGATGGGATATTAAAATAATCACTGCTTCATTTGCACACCGTTCTTCATTCAACATATGCACTGTCAGTTCTGGGACAGGTGCCATTTTTGTTGTCTGACTAACTTTTACATTGACATTTACTCTGTTCCCAGTATTCAGATGTGAGGGCAAATCAGGGGAACATGTTCACAAGATGACTGGACAAAAACCCATAATGAGCAGAAGGACAAAATAAAAGTTTGAAGGGGAAAAAAATCTTTTTGGGATGGAGATTCCTGCAAACAGCACTCTGAGTGTCAGTATGCTCAAAATGCTACTGAGGAGTTGTAGTCTCCCTGGTGAACTTGGCTGGTTGGCATGGAATGGAGTATCCTGTATAAGTCCATGGGTTCATCTCTATAGGCCAAATAAAACGATCTCACTTTGTCCTTACAGTCATCTGTCTTCATGGTGCAGGGCCAAATCTCTGATTCGAGTGCAGACCGTCTTCACAATGTAAGATCAGTTCTGCACCCAATCTGTTCTATCACTCCCTTAAACCACTGGCTGACAAAGCAGGGACATGTTTATAGATAGCCACTGGCATGACTTGCTCCCTCCGCGAATAGAAATGAGGAGCCCAGCATCGATACATGGCAGTCGCCTCATTGTGACCTCAAAGGGAGTGACTCATGTCAATGGCTTCCAAGAAGTGGTTTTTAACCTTGAAAAGCAGTGGACAATGAAATAATGGGTCTCCTGTTATTTCATTCTGTTGCGCCTAAATGATACTATTTATACAGCCAATCTCAAATATTATATTTTTATGTATGCCACCTCCTTCAACTCCAAGGTCCATATCTGTACCCATGGTCCTTGACCCTATGCCTCTTTCTCCTTGCTTCTCGCCACCTACTCACCTGGCCTCTTCCAGCAAGCAAACAAGGACAAAGGCCAAGAGATGGGGGAGTAGCAGCTTCCACTTGCCTTTGCACTGTCTTCTGAGCAACAGTGCAGGTTACCCCAATATAGATGGCAAGCAAACAGAAATCAGATATACGAAGCGAGTGGATGACCTTGGCCTGCCATTCACTGTCAGCCTGAAATATCTCACAGGGTTAATGTGAGGTTACAGTAGGAAAGACAAGCTGCCTGGGTTAAAGGTGGAATAACAATGTGTTCGCATCTTCCTCATTCACATTTACTTTCTCTCCATCATCTTGCACAAGGCCCTCCTTCACAAATCCAGAGCTAACATTATTTTCTTGCAAATTCATTTGCTTGTTTAGTCTGTTTCGCTCCACACTCTCATCTGCTACACACACACACACACACACACACACACACACACACACTCTTACAGAATGTACACAGCTGTAGGGAATGCTCCTGTCTTTGGCCCAAAGGGAGGAGTCCATATGGGCTTCCATCTGGTGACATTCAAGAGCATTTCACTACTACAAGACAGCCCCATGTAGGCCAGTGTTACGCAGTTAAAAGACGGGATGCGTCGGCTCACCTCCTGACCTACCATCCTGGAAGCCATTGCTTGTTCCATGCATTTTTGTTAGTCATGCTGGTAGCTGCCCTACTCCACAAGACATGTCCTTTACAATGCTGCTATGCGTTTGTGGGCAAGTTGGGATTTGGGGGACCAGCTGCCACCACAACACTGGTCTCAGGCAAGGGAATTGATGGCTCCACCATTAGGCAGAATGATGTAGTCTCCTCAGGCATTAGCTTTTTTGAGTACCAGGAAAGGGCAGCAAATGATTGTTGATTTATTTGGTTATTATTGTAAAGCCAGGGACTGTGAAAGGCACTTGTGGGATTTGCTGCCTCATGTGCCAAAATAATTTGTCCGTTTCTGGACTTGTGTCCTGGTTTTCAAGAGTGTTCAAGAGTGGAAATTTGTAGTTCGACTGCTTTCAAAACTATGCTTTGCAGTTCAGGTTACCAGACATTGTGGGGCTTAACTTCCCACCTTCCCAAATATCTGACCACTGATCATGGTGGCTGGGGCTTCAGGGAGTTGAAATGCAACAGCATCTTGTGATCCAACTTTGGGATCTACTGCTTAAAAGCGAGAAGGGGCACGATCTAGGCCTCACAAGATTGCACTTCACAGAATCATAGATTCACAGAATCATAGAATCGTAGAGTTGGAAGAGACCCCAAGGGCCATCCAGTTCGACCCCATTCTGCCATGCAGGAACTCTCAAGCAAAGCATACCTAAAAGATGGCAAACCAGCCTCTGTTTAAAGACCTCCAAGGAAGGAGACTCCACCACACTCCTGATCACTCTTGCTGACGATCAGGCTACAGAAAGTCAGGCAAAGGAGCCACATAAAATTGGTTAAGGACTGGATTCAGCCCTAGAGCTGCAAATGGTCTATCCCCATACTAGAGAAGGTTCAAGATTCATTTACAATCAATGAGCATGTTTTACTCTTTCAATAAAAAGCTCATATGCAAAAGTTTTGTGGCTTCAGGTAGTCACAAAATCAGAGGAATAGTAACTCTGGATTAAATCAGAATAAAATGGTGTGATTCTGCATTATGTGGTGGTGTTTCAAAATAAGAATGGCCTTTAAAAAAGTCACATTCTTCACTATGTGATTCCTCATCCAAGCTGATGAAGAGACAGTGGGACTAATTGTGAAAAAAGAGAGTTGAACATTCTTGGCAGTGTTTGTTGTTGTTATTACATGCTTTCAAGTCGATTCTGATTTATGGCAACCCTATCATGGGATTTTCTTGGCAGGATTTAACCAGAAGAGGTTTGACTCTCTCTCTTAGACTGAGAGAGGGTGGGTTGCCCAAGATCACCCAGCAAGTTTCCATAGCTAAGAAATGCTCCTGGAGTCCTAGTCTCACTACTCTATACTTGACAATATGATATGTTAGTTTTATACCAATTTTTGGCAAGCTCTCCTATATTAGTTCAGATTATCTGTCCATCTTGCAGTCTATTTTAGGGCTACTACAATTAGCTCCCAGACAGAAATCTTTACCACCACTTGAAACTGGATCCTTCTAAATGGAAACACCAGGGATTGAACCAAGGCCACTGGTGGCTGGTGGCTTCCATGTCAGTGGGATGATGAATCCATTTCAGGATTTAGTCAAGACTCTAGACTTTAAAGGAATTATCCTTGGTGCTGAATCTATTTTGAGGATAAGGTTCAACATCTTGGGTTACTCTTTTAATGGGCAGACTAAAATTCTGACTAAAGTTCAGACTAAAACCCCATGCCATCACTGGGGATTCACTGTCCCACTGATATGGAGACCAAAGACACCACTGCCAGTGGCCTCCTGCATCTAAAAAACAGACACTGTACTATTATGTTGGTTGTGGCCTTCTGCAAAGAATCCTTGGAATTCTGAGGGTCATTCACACTATGGAAATAAACCGGTGTGAAACTGGTTAATTTCTGTGAAATTCAGGGGGGCGACAGAAAATCCCACTTAAACCGGTGCTTTTGACATCAGATCCCTTACCAGTTTTTTTTAAAGAACCACAACGATCTACATCTCTGATAGTGTGAGCAAGCTATCAGATTGATTCTGATCATGCTGCCACTATTCCAGAAATGGAGGTGCCTCCATTTTGATCTAAAACAATGGTGACTGAGTTTAAATGCCCCTAAGAGATTCTGTAGTGTAAAATGTAGTGGGAACAGCGAACCGATTGGTGCAGAGATGCGGGATCTCTTCGTGACAAAAAAGTAACCATGAATGAACCCTTAGTTTGGCAACTAAAGATGCTGAGTGCAAAATGCTATATTAATATGCCAAGAGATCAGGGTTCGGATCCCTGCTCAGCCATGGAAATCCCCTGGATGACCTTGGGCAAGTCATTCTCTCAGCCTCAAAGAAAGACAATGGCAAACCTCCTCTGAAGAAATCTTGCCAAGGAAACTCCATGATAGGTTTGCCTTGGGTTCAAGTCAGAAATGACATGAAAGTACACAACAACAACAACAACAACAACAGAAAAAGAATCTAGAATTAAGAGATCCCTAGGTATCACTTCTTACAGACTGCATATTTCTCTTGGTTTTCTAAGGAGGAAACTAATGCAAAATTCCAGCTGCCAGGAAAGAAGTACAGATTAAATGCAGGCTCAAAAGACATAAATCTTGAACAGCAGTGCTAAGCCTGAGTGCTGGATGCCATGAAGGCGAGTACATTTTCTCAATCTCCCCAACTCTTTTAAAGATGTAGCACAGTTCTGCCCTTTCTATGCTACCTGGAACAGAAATCAATAGACAGCGTAATGGTTACAGCTATCTGCTGGAGAGGTAGGGCTCCTGTATTTCAGTTACAAAACACTTCCACACACATCCGCACATTCACCACTTGTTGGGCTTCGTTCTGCCTCCTCCCACCCTCTACCCCTCATCCTGCCTCAGGCTCAAAGACGCCTCTGCCTCGTCTTTCCATGCTTCACGGCAAATCCTTTTTGAAGCCTGGCAGAGGCGAACCGCTGAATTCCTGCCTGCTAATAGGCGTGAAATCGGTGGTCCATTGTGCCAGAGCTGCAGGGGGAAGGGAGATGAAAGCCGCCCAGATAGCACAAATAGCTCTTGCCAGGCTCCATGTCCACCCTACGGAAATAGGCCAGAGTCACCAGAGAGGTGGGCTACTCCTCCTCCTTCTCCTCCTCCCCAGCAAAAGTTTGCCCAGAGGATCAGAAGATTCAAACCATGGAGAAGCAACTCACCTTTGGGAAACAATCTGAATCCAGAGGAGGCAGAACGCCATAGTGGAACCATTCAGTTCTGTTGCCTATTAATGCCTCCCCCAGCCACTCTTTTGGCTTACTACTCCTAGAAACCTCGAGCAGCATGCCCAATGGCCATGCTGGCTCAGGGATCCTGGGATTTGTCATCCCCAAAGAACTTTTGCAAGCTCCGCTCTGAGGACAGCAGGGAATCCACCGCATCTCTTCAACCACATAGTGCAGAATACAAAACAGGTGATATCCTGCAAAAAAAGCACAAAAGCAAGTCCAGGTGTTTTGTGGCTTTTGCTTTGTTGCTGTTTTCTCATCTTCAGCTAGTCTATGCTTCTGCAGTGGCAGAAAGGCTTCCCACCATGCAGTATAATTAAGAAAAGTCCTACCATGGAGATCTCTACAAAGCATTTGAGGAAGAGCTGCATCTTAAAAGACCTTAAAAAAACAACAACCCAACAGCAATCACAATTGTTTTTGTGTAATAATAGGAAAGGTCGAGAACTGAAGAAAGCATACATGAAAGGTGTCTGCTAATGGTATGCCCCTCAGATGTTCCACATCAAACCCAGCAGGAGGCTAAACTTATGGTTACTGTTAGCGAAATCAAGGCATTCCTACCATGAGGCATAGTGAGGCAGCTGCCATGAGAAACAGATTTGGGGTCTCCTGAAAGGGCAGCAAATTGTTCATTACAATACTTGCTTTAGTAACACATTTGTATTGGTAAGGATGGGAAAGGATGTTCTGTGGGATATTCTGGCTCATGCACTAGACTAATTTGGTTGACTTTGGGTAATATGCGCTGTGATTTGGGTGAGGTGGGAAAACCATTTGCTTCTCTGCCTCAGGGAACTAAATGTCTTGGGCAGGTGCTGAAGCAAACTGAACACTCTCTTTTAACAACTGCAGAATGACTGGGTAAAGTAGCACCCATGGGATCTCTTTGAAAAGACATCCATCCAGGTTGGGAAATGTAAGTGTTTATCCTGACACTGATGTCCTACAAGCCCTCTTCTCTCTGCCCAACCGGAAGCTAGTAGGAGGCTGCAAAACCTTTGTAGCCTCATACTGGAACTTAGATACAACAGCAGTGGTTTTGGTCCTTATTTGATAAGAGGATCTTCTATAATTGAGCCAGGAAGGAAAGGGCAGAACAAGACAACAGGGAAGCCATGTGAGTGTGTGTGGCACAAATTCCATGTTGTTGTTTTGCAAGTGGGGAAGTTGTGGGGAGGGAGCTGCCAGAGCTGGCAGCTTGTGAGTGCCTGAGTTGGCGGCTGGACAATAGGTGCTTTGTATTACAGCCTCATTCAATCGCCATCAGTTCCGCCACCCAGCCATCTCCATACTGTCTGGTCTGTGGACCCCTCATGTTCAACAGCTCTGCCAGTCCTTGTGACCCATATGTGCCCCCCACTTGGGCATTCCCTTCCAAAAGGTCTTTGTTTCTACCCATGAGACAGTAACTTGGAAATTTTCCACACACACACACACCTACAGGGAGAGGAAGTTGTGGAATGGCACAACCAACTCATATGACCTTCAGATCCCATTTCTCACCACTAGGAGCAAAGCTTGCAAAAAGTTTCTTTTCGGAACTCCAGTTTCTTGAATCTCCAAATAAACGTTCTGGCATAACATATAACTCTCTCCTTCCCTAGCTTTGAGGTGGTACTTTGCTATAGGGTCCTCAGGGGTCCTGTTATAAGGTCCTAAGGGGAATTATCTCTCCCCGATCTGGCGCCCTCATGACATGTGTCCTGTTCATCATATACTCTAACATTTCACAGATGAAAACCAAGACACATGCGGCTAAACAACATCAGAGTGTGATCAAGATGGGGGGAAAATCATCAATGAGGAAGAGCACTCATTTTAGAAGAGGCTGCAGCAGCTTGCTTTTCCCAAGCCTATTGGGAAGGGTTTCATCCCCATCTTTCCCCACTGAAACACCTGAGTGCAGCCTACTTTGAACTCAGTTTGCAGCCTTTGAAGTCAACTAAGCAGCAAAGTAGTAGCAGGAGAGAGAAAGTGGGACATTTTAAAAGCAGCTGAAGAAGTGGGGCGATAGAGGATTAATCTATAGAAGACATACCAGAACTGGAGCAGTTACTAAGGAAGGTAATAAACAAAAGTGCAAAGGCAGGATTAATGATGAACATAAAGGAAACTAAAATAATGACCCCAGAAGAAATACATAAATTTAATCTAGATAATGAGACAATCAAAATAATTAGAGAATTCCCATACCTAGGATCAAACATTAACCAGAGTGGTGACTTCATTCAGGAAATAAGAAGTCTAGGATGGGTAGGACATCTATGAAGGAGTTAGAAAAGATCCTAAAGAGTAAAGATGTACAACTGTATATACATCTACGAAAATAGTCCTAATGTCAGAATCATTCAGGCCATTGTATTCCCCATTGTCATGTACAAATATGAGAACTGGACAGTAAAGGAATCAGACAGAAAGAAAATCAACACATTTGAGATGTGGTGCTGAAGAAGAGTGCTTACTGTGGACAGCTAAAAAGACAAAAAGATAGGCCCTTGAACAGAACAAACCAGGGCTCTCCTTGGAAGCCAAGATGATAAAATTGAAGCTGTTGTACTTTGGCCAAATAATGAGAAGGCATGGATCACTAGAGAAAACAATAATGCTAGGAAAAGTAGAGAGCAGACGAAAGAGGGCAAGACTGCATGCCAGATGGATGGACTCAATTGGGGTGAGGTGAGGGGCCAGGCATGGGTTTTCAAGGCCTGAGCAGAGCAGTGGAGCATAGGGAGTCTTGGAGGTGTCTCATCCACAGGGTCACCATGGGTCGAGATCATCTTGAGGGCCATTAACAATAAGCCATATGTGGACAAGCAACTTGAAGGCACACACACTCACACATGCACTCACACACACAACAACAAAATAGCAAAATGGCCTACAGACACACACTGGTGTCCCTTCTGGTGAGTCTGTCTACTGGAAGCCAACGCACACTGTAAACTGGGGCATTCTGGATGTTGTTAGATTGTAATTCCCACAATGGACACATTTGAGATGTGGTGCTGGAGAATAGAGCTTAGGTTACTGTGGACAGCTAAAAAGACAAATAGATGGGTCAAATCAGGGCTCTCCTTGGAAGCCAAGATGATCAAATCCTCTGTTGGGCATGCTGGCCAGGGCTAATGGAAGGTGAAATCCAACAATATCAGGAGGGCCACATTTCCCATCCCTGTGGCACCACCATGTACAGATCATAATGGCAAGGGCCCACCTCCTTCATTTACCAGCTCTTCACACGGACAGGCCTGGCACTGAGCTCTAAACACCCTGGCAGTATGTTGCCATAGCTGCTTGGCACCAGCTCAGCTGCCAGAAATTAGGTCATTCCCAGAAGCCAACAGATGTTAATTTTATGCATTTGTCTCCGTAAAGCTGGCCACTCCTTTTGTCTCCTCCTCCTCTGCCCCAAATTAAAAGGGCTATGAAAATCCCCTAGGCACAGCTGCCCATTCCCACTACTGCAACTTACCGCCCGCCTCTGACCCCCAACAACTGACAATAAAATACAAGAGCAGAAATTGGAAAAGTTACTTTTTGGACTAAGAATTTCCTAGCCACCATGGTCAATTCTGGGGATGCACATCATAGAAAAAAGTTAAGATTAGGACAATTCCAGCATGAGCCATGTATACACACTCTTTATGTCTTCCCCTAATTCGACACCATAGCCTAATAATGCTACTTTTAATGAGAATCAAACTCAGCAATCACTAGGACAAGGGCGGGCAAGTTGTGTTCCTCCAGATGTTGTTGCAGAACAACTTGAATCATCATATTAAGTATGCTGTTTAAGGCTAATGGAACTGTATCCTAACAACATCTAGAGGGCCAGAAATAATGTATTTCTGGTTTAGGAATAAGTTAGCTTTTAAAGCTATAATTGTAACTACTTTTTAGTTTGGGGACCCTGGAAAAAGAACTTTGCAAAAGTAACTTTCTTTAATTTTCTGCTCAGGCTAAATTATCAACAATCAAATTTAACTGAAAATTGCTCTTTTGGTTTCAGCTGCCCATGCAGTTTTTTCAACTGGAAATGTCAAGACTGTAAACTGTCAAAGTATACATTCTACCATTGAACTATGCTGTACCTCAAGGACCATTGCTTGATCATACAAACATATACATACCCCAGTAACATATCACTCGAGGGTCTTCCTCACCTATATCTTTATCTACATTATAGCTATCTGTCCAGGATATCTGAAAGACAACTCTCAAATGAGCCTGCTTCTAGACACAGCTTGGGGAGGGGGACTATTTGGAGTATTGCTCCCATAATTGTTTATAGGCATGAGCAATGAACCTGGGTTGTGCTGACTATAAAACAGCTCAAACCCAAACATAGAGGAGGAAAGTGTAGCCCTCCAGATGTTGTTGGCTTGCAAATCCCAACAGTCCAAGCCATGATAGTCAATGACAACTGGCAATTCCACCATGTTCTCCATCAGTGGAATACATTGTACGACGTCCATTATCAAGATCTGGAATTACTTAGGGCTGAGTGTGTGTGACAGGGCTGGAAGTGCCATTAGACAGAGAGAGTGTGAGTGAGATGGCCATCCCTGACAGAGGATGGGGGAGGCATCCCCCTGGCTATTTCCATCTATTGAAGGACAGGCTCAATGGCCTCTAACCTATTCCTCTGCCCTTAGATGCTGCAGAGGACAATGTGTCCTCCTATCACCACTAGCAAAGGCTGAGCTGTCAGTCCAGGAGAAAGGCTGTGCCTTGTATTCTATCAAGGACAGTTTTGATAAGGTTTCCTTCTACTCTATCAAGGACAGTATTGATAAAGTCTCCTCTGTCTGAAGCAGGAGGGTTACTTTGGGGCGGGGGGGGGGGGCGGGCAAAATGAAGGCATTGATCCCCCAAATAGGAATTCTGTCCCTCTCCCCCATTGAACATTTCCTTTGGTCCCCACGTTTCTAGCAGAGTCAAGAGTGAGATATTCAAAACCTTTCACATCAAGACTGATATTTGCTGTGTTTGCATTTCCTTGGTAATTTCACCAGGCTAAACTCGCTTTTGCAAATCTCCAGTGAAATTCTAAGTTACTGCAAGGCTAGAAATTTGAGAACAGGAAAAACATTAATAATTTGGGTTGAAATGTGGAAGTGAAATGAGGTTAGAGAAGATAGAGGAATAAAAAGGAGAGAGAAGAAAGGAGGAATGGAGGAAAGGAAGAGAGCTTGAGGAGGAAAGTAGTAGAGGGAAATAAGAGATGATAGAAAGTTGATGCAACAGAAAGGGGGAAGTATTGATGGTCATCATTGTTAAACAAATCAAATCAATGGAAGATTGTTAAATTATAAGACTGTGCAGATAGAGGTGAACTTGTTTGAACCATATGTCTGTGTAAGTTTTTGTAAGAAAGTAGGAACCCTGAAGTGATCAGTCTTTCCTATTTATTTATAGTCATATTATAGCCTATCCTTATAAGAATCCTGGTGTAGATAGCAACGTTAAAACCACCAAGTAAGAAGGGAATACAGTAAATATATGATAAAAGCAATGTGCAGGGAGTTATATTTCTATTTAATTATTTCTAAGCTTGCGTTTCCTTTGATTTGGTGACATGGGCACACCTGCTCAAAAGTTAAAATGGCTTCTGGGGGAGCATCATCTTATTTTTAACCTCAGGCAGCAAAATGTCTTGTGTTAGGCCCAGAACTATTTTAAAATCCATCCCTAAAAATCCCAGTCAAGGGTAAAAAAGGAACAGAATATTAACAGTGCTTTATTAAGAATATAAAGCATGGGGTCTTCTACAGTCTTTCTCTCTTTCTCTCTAAGGTGTACATGTATATGTTGTTGTGTGCCTTCAAGTCATTTCTGACTTATGGTGACCCTAAGGCATTCACCCATCATAGGGTTTTCTTGGCATGTTTCTTCAGAGGTGTTTTGCCATTGCCATCATCTATTGTAGAGAATGTGACTTGCCTAAGGTCACCCAGTGGGTTTCCATGGACAAGCCAGGATTTGAATCCTGGTCTCCCAGTGTCCAACACTCAAACCACTACGTCATGCTGGCTCTCTGTATATGTGTGTGTGTGTGTCTGTATAGATACACATGCATACACACACGCACCATATCACTTTTGTCCAATCATCCCCAATGGAGGTGGAGACACTGGCAAAAAAGCCAGAGCTTTGAAGTAGCTAAGGATACAACTAGATGGGATGCTAAAAGTATAATTAGAAATCATGCCAAGATTTAAAGAAATGTAACAGCAAGCTCAGCCGCTCCCATTGCATTTTTGTTGGGAGTGTGGCACGTGGGGAGGGGAGGTTTAAATGTTCGCAAGTCAGCTGTGATCCCAATAAAAATCAACCTCCCACCACCACCACACAGCTGTGAGCCTTAGAAAAAGAAAAACACTCCCACCAAGTGTGAACGTTTTTAAAAGACTTCTTGAAGGATAATGTGTGTGTATGCATGTGTGTGGGACGGATTCTGATCTGCACCATGGTCAGAGAGCTGGGCAAAGTGTGGTGGTTGGAGGTGTGCCAGGTGGCCTGGCCTGTGCCTCCTTACCTATCCTTTTGCCTTCACGCATGTTGGTAGACACTGCCCCATCGTGGGAGAAAGAGTCAAAGGCCTATCTGGTTGCCTTTTGTATATGGAATGGGAGCTTGACACATTATGCTCTGCCTCAGGTTTAACCTGTGATATTTGTTGTTATGTAGTGCCTTCACATTGTTTCTGACTTAAAGTGACCCCAAGGCAAAATTGTCACAGGGCTTTCTTGGCCAGATTTGTTCCAAAGGAGTTTGCCATTGCACTCCTATGATATGATAGCCCTGTTTAAATATCTGAAAGGATGTCATATTGAGGATGGAGTGAGCTTGTTTTCTGCAGCTCCAGAGAATAGGACCCGGAACAATGGATGGAAGAGGAAAAGAGATTCCACCTAAACCTTAAGAGGAACTTCCTGACAGTAGGAGTTGTTCAACAGCGGAACATACTTCCTCAGAGTGTAGTGGAGTCTCCTTCTTTGGGGGTCTTTAAACAGAGGCTGGAGGGCCATATGTTGGGGATACTTCAATTGTAAGTTCCTGCATGGCAGGACTGGATGGCTCTTGTGGTATTTTCCAGCTCTATGAATCTACGATTCCTTTGAGGCTGAGTGTGACTCGATCACATCCCATCTGGATTAGTGTAATATGTTGTACATGGGACTGTCCTTGGAAACTGCTTGGAAACTGCAGCAAGACCAAAATGCAATAGCCAAAGTGCTGATCAAGGCTAGCTACAGAAAACATATTAACACCCCTATTCCCCTGGCCATCAGTTTGTTTTCAAACACAATTCAAAGTGCGGGTTATGCCCTCTTCATATATATACAGTATATATATATTCCATCCATTGTTCTGGGTCCTATTCTCTGGAGCTGCAGAAAACAAGCTCACTCCATTCTCAATATGACTGGTTTGGAGTACTATGCACTTTGACATGGGCAGTGTAATTTTGCTATTCTGCCTCAGACATCAAAATGGCTTGGGCCACCCTTGGATGGAGTCCCACTCCATATGGACTCCTGGCCAGAACCTTCAGGCATTCAAGGCAAGGACTCACATGTTCAGGGAATATTGCCAAGCCACCAAGGGCAGGCCTGACAGATGGACACTCGCATCCCTGGAACTTCTGTGTCAGAGGCCTCAGATTATGTACAGCTAAAGGTTTAAAATGGTCATGTATCCTACCTTATAGAGAATAGTGATTTGTAGGAGGCAGAACTCAGAAAAGCTGAGACTTTTTGTTTGTTGGTTGCTTTTTTTACTGCAGCTTGCAGAAAAGCCCCAGCCAGTGTGACCGAGGACCATACTGACTAGGTGATTCTGGGAGTTATGGTCTGAAAAAGTAAAAATGTGCAAGCTCTGTGCATTTGAAATTAGGTCAAGGGTGCAGGTCACTCACATTGGCTATAAATAGTCAACTCACTATGCATATAAAGGAATTTGCATTGAGGCATTGGCATACAGTACACTGCAGGATGTACATTCACCCATATTTGCATATAGATGTTACTAACCATCTGGGAAATTATCTGGTACATTCTGATATGCTCTCTCCACAGACCATGCACAACAAGCCTTGCCATTTAAATGTGGCTGCCATGATTCATGGTCGCAATCTTTTCAAAAGCACTTTCAAAATGTTGAACATTATATATATATATATATATATATATATATATATATATATGTGAGAAAGAGAGAGAGAGAGCATGTGCATGGTGTAGTGGTTCGAGTTTTGGACTATGACTCTGGAGACGAGGGTTCAAATCCCCACGTAGTCATGAAAGTCACACTCTCTCAGCCTTTGAAGATGGCAACGCCAACCCCCCTCTGAAGAACCTTACCAAGAAAACCCTGTGACTGGTTCGTCATAACTCAGAAATGACTTGAAGGCATACAACAACTATATCTATATCTATATCTATGGAAATGAAATATGTAGCTTCACAATTCATAACAGCAGCAACCTCATCTTGAACTTTTTTTAATCACTTTACATTATTTAAAGCAAGGATTATCAGATCATCAAGTTACAGATTATCATGATTTTATCATTTTTGAGCATCATTTCGTATGCATCTCTGTACTTCAAATGGTTCTTGCAAGCCCACACAATTATAGTTTGACACTTTATATGCAGAAGCATTTCACCTACTCTGTTTGTGGCGCTTTCTGGATGACCAACCACGGTTTCCTCGGCTCTAATGAATTATTTTAAAAATTCATTTTACGCTTTAAAAACTTGGTATACAGGATGTCCCTCCACTCTTGTATGTCAGTTTGCAAAGTTATCTGTTGCTGTTGTTGTGTGCCTTCAAGTCATTTCTGGCTTATAGCGACCCTAAGGTGAAACTATCATGAGGTTTTCTTGGCAAGATTTGCTGGAGGGGGCAGTTGTATTTGCCTTCCTCTGGGGCTGAATCTGTGACCTGTCTAAGGTGATCTTGTAGGTTTCCATGGCTGAATGGGATTCAAACCCTGGTCTCCAGAGTCATAGTCAAACACTAAACCCATTGAACCACATTGTTTCAGTGGTTGTTGTTGTTGTTTTAAAAAACACTAGCTTGTTTGCAAATGCTATTAGCTGGTACAGTTGGCCCTCCTTATCCACTGATTTTTTTATACACAGATTCAAGCATCTACGACTTGAAAATATTTTTTAAAAGTATAAATTTCAAGTATCAAACCTTGATTTTTCCCATTTTATATAAGAGACACCATTTTGCTATGCCATTGTATTTAATGGGACTTGAGCATACGTGGATTTTGTTATTCACATGGGTTCCTGGAACCAAACCCCAGCGGATAACAAGGGTCCACTGTATTTACCTACTGGTCATAAAAGAAAGTGCCTTCCTACTCCAAATTCCACAAATTCAAAGTGTGAATAGTGTAGGATAACTGGTTTTGGTTTGTGTATTGGCTATGAAAGTACAAATTGTGCAGGTCCACATTACAACGTAAACTTCTCCTTTTTCAGCCTTGAGGGACCTGGTCATGAAATGAACGAAAGCCAGACAATGCATCCAGAACTCCTAGTCAAGCTTAGTTTAAGAGACAGATAATTCTAGCCTTTCTGTGTGTTCTTGTATAACAGAAGAAGCAGCACTTTAAAAGCAGTGCCTTCTTTCGTTGTCCTCTGTGTCTCAGAGCTGGGCACAGGCATTATAAACAGGTTTTGGGGCTAAACCCGAATGTCACATCAAGCCCAGTCCCAGATCTGGCAGATGCAATAACTGTAGTGAAAGCCTCATCTGGGTTGTTGAATTTTCCCCTCCCTGCGAAATATATTCAGCAGTGACAAAATCTTTGGGATCTTGCCAATCTATCTAGTGCCCGTCAAGCATATAATAATTGCAGTTTTTAAAGGCTTCTGTGAATCCCCCCCGCCCTTGGGAAAATTCAATATTCCTGTTTCCTGCAACAATTTTAGCTGGTAATAATCAATGGCTATCTTAAAGCATCTCTCCCGACGTGTTAAAAATCAATCCAAATGTTTACCGCTGCAGGAAATTAAGGGAGCAGACAATTACTTCATGACAGAGGATGAGGCTTGGGGAAAAAAAGTAAGAGCTTTATTTTGTTTAATAGCAGCTGCCACTTTACACAATGCAAGGGGCCTTACATCCAGAAAGCATGCCAATATATACAGAGATGTAGAGATATCCACTTTACACATTCATTACTAGACCTAGCTGTTCATTAGTTGGAACAAGTGTTTTTAAATCAATAGACTCGTCTCTCCCCATCCCCATATTGGTTTGCACAATACAACAAACTGACTGACAAACCCACATGCTTGAATAGAATAATCCAAAGGAGTCACAATATCGGTCCAGGGATGGGCATGGCAGAGATTCAGGGATGGGCAATGGCAGAAACAGGAGAGGGCAAGATCTAGAACCCCTATCTATCTTCCTTTGTCCCATGTCTAAGCTGGAAGAGCAGGGCCATTAGCTGGCATCACCAATTTTGCTGCCACAGAACCAAATCTCCTATTAATATTTGTATATGTGTATATGAGAGTCTTAGTGCAGTGGCTTGAGTGCTGGGCTAGAACTCCAGAAGACCAGAGTTTAAATTCCCACACGACCATGGAAACCCACTGCCTTAGAGAAAGGCAATGGCAAACCTCCTCGGATTAAATCTTGCCAAGAAAATCCTGTGATGTATTTGCCTTTGGGGTGTCGTAAATTGGAAACACGCAACAACATTATTAAGACTTCTCTTACTTCTCCCAGAATGCCATTCCAACACTACTCTGCTGGTTGAGGGATTCTGGAAGCTACAGCCTCCCCCCCCCCCCCAAATAATATTTCAAGAGGGCCCTAGGATTGATGTCTTAAAAAACAACTACTTGTTTGACCTCTGAGTCATCTTTCACCTTCTGTACATGTATGCATTTCTGAAAGTTCCTGGCAGCACCTCCTGTTTTGGTCTCCAAGCACATGACGTAGCTTTGCAACCATACAGAGGCTGAGGGTCCAGTCTGAAGCAAGTACCAGCAATGGTATATACCTTATGTGCTGGAGAAGAGTGCTGAGGATAGTGCAGATAGCAAAAAATACAAACAAATTAGTACTTGATCGGATCAAGCCTGAACTCTCCCTGGAAGCCAAGATGATAAAACCGAGGCTGTTGCACTTTGGCAACATAATGAGAAGACACAACTCAAGGGAAGGTAGAAGGCAACAGAAAGAAAGAGGGCCCACATGATGGATGCATAGGCCCCAGATGGATATATTCAATCAGGGATATCAAGTGCCTTAATTTACAAGAGAGCAGAAGAGGAGTCTTGGAGATGTTTCATCCACAGTCATGGTTGAGCTCAAGGCTCTCCTCTAACCCTTTATCTTCACAACAACGCTGTGAGTTGTTGGTCAGGTTGAAAGACAGCAGGTGGCCCGTTATCACCCACTGAGTATCATACTTCAATAGGGACTAGAAAATGGAACTCTTGACTCCTAGTCCAACATCCTAGCCACTACACCACATTGATTCTCTCTTTCTAAGTACCTTGCACATTGTGCCAGGGTGAGATACTGAGAAAAGCTTTGGGTCTCTCTGTAATGGTCTGAAAGCTGATTGCTCATCCATTTGGTGACAATGAATATGAAACTTTGGAGGCAGGCTCCAGCAGCATAGACTATATCAATGCAGAGTGCAAGCAAGCATCAGATTTTGGGTGGTTCCCCATCCAAAAATCTCTTCACATGTGGAAAAACCGAGAATTAAGTTAAGCCTTGAAACCATGCCCTATGAGGAATGTCTAAGGGAGCTGGGGATGTTTAGCCTGGAGAAGAGAAGGCTATGATAGCTCTGTTTAAATATTTGTAGCCATGTCACATTGAGGACGGAGCAAGCTTGTTTTCTGCTGTTCCAGAGCCCGGATCAATGGATGCAAGCTCCAGGAAAAGGGATTCCACCACAGCATTAGGAAGAACTTCCTGATGGTAAGAGCTGTTCGACATTGGAACACACTCCTTCCTCGGAGTGCAGTGGAGTTTATTTCCTTGGAGGTCTTTAAACAGAGGCTGGATGGCCATCTGTCGGGGATGCTTTGATTGAGAGTTTCTGCATGGCAGAAGGGGGTTGGACTGGATGGTCCTTGTGGTCTCTTCCAACTCTATGATTCTACTTGCAAGGTGTTTTAATACTGGTCAGCTTCCATCATGCAGATACTTAATTTCCCCCCTTCCTTTCCAGTCCTTTCTCCTTGTGGGTTGTGTCTTTATTTTTACATTACAAGCCTGAGGATAGAGGCTGTCAAATCAACTATTTGTAAACTGCTCTGGGAGCCTTTCTGGCTATAAGGCACAAATGCTTCAAATATAAATAAAGAAATACATCTAGAAGTAGATCTCAGGGTGCTTTGCTGTAGATCAGGGAGGGCTCTCGATTCTCAAATGTATAATAGAAACAATGAAAAAAAATGCTTTTCTCCTAAATTAAGTTGCTGAAAAAGAACATTAGAGGGAAAACCAGGAGTTGATTTTTATATGAGTGGAAATCTGTGCATGTGCAGAAAAGAATTGTGAGTTGATTTCTGGGCTCAGAATCACCTTCCGCAGCTGTAGGAACTCCCATAGGAGTTTATCACACTGGGGCTGATTTTGACATTAAAGAGAGATTAAAGCACATTTAAAGCATCCCGCAAACGAAGTGGCAATGGCAAGTAATTGCACAAATGATTATCACATGCAATTGCGCATATAAAATGATATCGAAAATGCATTGTCACTGAAATCCCGAAAGTAAAAAAATGCGCATTAATGCTTCTTTGTGACCACTTTAATAGTGCAAAATTGTGTGAAACTGTTATGCATAATTATGCGATTTCCCCAGAATACTCACAGGATAAGCTCCCAATTTCCTTTGTGTGATCAACTCCTTAGAGATGGAAAAGTCAGCTTTAGTGCACCTTTTGTGCATGTTGTGTGCGTGTATGTCTGTGCATGTTTACAGGGAAAATTAAAAATATTTTAAAAAGAAAACAGAGGTTAGTTTCAAAGATTATAACCCCAAGAATCTCCCAGTCAAGATGAACAGTGGCCATGCTGGATGGATTTCAGAAAACATCAGGCAAGCTGTAGTGCTCTGCCTTGAGTGACTATTGCTCACCTGTTTCCAAAGGTGTAGCCATGTCAATCTGTTGCAGTGAAACAGCCGAGACTTGTGGTGCCTTAAAAATAACTGCACATGTTGCAGTGGGATCTTTTTTGGACCATTTAGTCCACAAAAGCTTATGTCATAATACATTTTTTAGTCTTTAAGTTAACAATAAAGCTGCTTCAGGTCACTTTGGAGGTATGGTGTTTCAATGATGCATGAATACCTAAGAGTCTGGAAGCTGCACCAAAGCTACACTCTAGTCCTTATGACTGGAGCTTGGCTTTGGTGTGGCTTCTGGACTCTTAGGACACATGCATCATTGAAACAGCATACTTGCAAAGTGACTGTCTGTATCAGGCCTTTAAAAAAACACACAAAAAAGCTGGCCCTTGCGGGTGGACCTCAAGAGTTTAAATTAAAAAACAACAACATATTATTCAATGTCTTCCCAAAGTCTTTAGCGTAACCACTTTCCCAGCAAAGCAATGACGGGGGTTGTAGGGAGGGGAAGCACATCACAACATTGTTTCCTATTCTAAAGATCACCTTGAATTCCTGCAAGGCTTATTTTTAGTTGATCAGTGCATCAGTTATAATTCTTTCCTGGCCTTAGAAAATAGCCCTTCCCTTCCCTCTCGCCTCCCCCTACCAGGTTGCAGACCAACCATTTTCTCCCCTAGCTCTGTGTCAGTGATAGGCAAAAAAAGGGGTAGTCATTTGCATAACTTAATACAAGCGAGGCACAGCATTAGTATTCAGATAAATGCACTCGTTGCAACTTTGCCAACTTGAGATCACTGCAAATTTGAGTGGATTTCCACAGAGACAACAGAAGGCACATCCCCCAGGCCAGCTTCTGCTCCTGCCAAATTTCAGTCACACAGCTTCTCAATGAGATGACTGCATTTTTATATTTATTTTATTTTAAAGATGAAGGAGAAAAATCATCTTTTTTCCCCTATCATTCTTGGAGCCAGCTGGATTTTGTGTTATGTTATTTTATTTCTTGCTGGAACACCAAGAACAACCCTGAAGCAAAAGAGGAAGGAAATTCAGGCTGGATGGGCAGAAGCTGTGAATATCTGACAATAGAGGGGTTCATTACGTCTACTTCATACCAGATACTTTAAAAAAAATACAATAACCAGGACAGATCAGGGAGGCACAATGCATTCTACAAGCTCTGAACACCTTTGGCTTGGTGAAGAATTGTGCGCTATTTGAAAGCTTTGCTGGAAAGGGAGAAAAAGAGTTGTCTTATTCAATGTTACTAAAATAGCTTGATACAGAATATAGGTATTTGAAACGTCTTCCAAAGAACTCAAGGGTTCCACAGTGGTTTATTAAGGGCAACCCATCTGAGGGGCATGCTTCTGCAAAAGACAGCTCATCCTCCAGAACTTATTTCTGTCTGAAAGAGCAAATGATGGGGAGTGTGTGGAGGTATGTGCAAGATCAGTGGATCTCAACCTTTGGCCTGCCATACATTTTCAACTATAGCTTCCATAACCCCTTACCATTGGTCATGATGGTTGGGACTTCTGGGAACAAATGGAAGGTCGGTTTTGAGAAACACAAATGTAGGTCACCCTGTCCCATTTTAGCCATTTATATGTTTTGGGATACAATGACCACCCTCCAAAGCCAGGATGTAGGTCAATACATCTGGTGGGTGCCAGGTTAAGGAAGGCAGATGTTGGTAGAATTTGGACAATTCACTTTTTAGACTACAACTCTCAGGCCCCTCCTAGGCTTAGCCCATGGCCATGATGGTTGTGGGTTCTGGGAACTGTAGTCCATAATGGAAACTCTTCCGTTAATGGATGCTAGGTCACAGCGGGAGCAACAGCAAATCCTTGTCAGCACCCTACATCAACTGAGTATACACATTAGAACAGGAACAAGGAGATTTCAGAGGTTCAGCCTTCCACTTTGTTTGTTCGATCAATCCATGTGCCAGAGCCATATATTAAAAACATGGCACAGAGGTAAAGACTCTGAGAATTGAGAAGCAGGAATGCCTCTGAGCTCAACTCAGGAATTTGTTTTCAGTGCCAGAACAGAACTCACAGCTACAAAAATCTCTTCCACATAATCACAAATACTTGGAACCCACAAAAGTCCATCTCAGTTCAGCAACTTAATTGACACTGCATCCTCATATATCTTAGGAGCAAGCCTTATGCATGGGATTTAATTATGAGTAAACACATTGTCAAACATTAGCAAAAAAGAAAAAGAAACTTCAATGGATGATAACTGAACTTCTTCAAACAGTTAAGATGTGAAGTAAAAGAAAACGGCAACAGAAATAGAGTCAGAACCCCTGAATAAACTGTTCAGAGATTTGTGCACAGGGACAAAGAGAACTACTGTACTATAAGAATCAATGCAGAGAAACAGAAGATGAGAACGAAAAAGGAAGAACAAGAGACCTATTTCACAGGATCTGAGAAATCATAAAGAAATTTAAACCAAGAGTGGGTATGCTTTACGACCAGCAGAACACATTACATGGTCAAATAGAAATAAATACAATGGAAACAATACATGGAAATATAAAAGAGATTAATGAAGATAGATTCATTTGAAGTAGTATTGTCTGAAGATGATCCTTCAATTTTAGAAAATGAAGTGGAAGCTGCACTGAACACTTGAGAGAAACAAATCACCAGGAACAGATGGCATACCAGTAGAGCTGCCTCAGTCTGTGGAGACAGAATTTAATCTAGTTCTAGAATCATAGAATCATAGAGTTGGAAGAGACCGCAAGGGCCATCCAGTCCAACCCCAGTCTGCCATTCAGGAAATCACAATCAAAGCATCCCAGACAGATGGCCATCCAGCCTCTGCTTAAAGACCTCCAAGGAGGGAGACTCCACTACACTCTGAGGGAGTGTGTTCCTCTGTCGAACAGCCCTTACTGTCAGGAAGTTCCTCCTAATGTTGAGGTGGAATCTCTTTTCCTGCAGCTTGCATCCATTGCTCCGGGTCCTAGTCTCTGGAGCAGCAGAAATCAAGCTTGCTCCCTCCTCAATATGACATCCCTTCAAATATTTAAACAGGGCTATCGTATCACCTCTTAACCTTCTTTTCTCCAGGCTAAACATCCCCAGCTCCCTAAGGAAAATTCTGCAACAAAGTCTTTCATCATATATGGAGTGAAAAAATGACTCATGTCTAGGAAGAAGCACTAGGAATCATATTGCTAACATACTTTGGATAATGGAACACACTAAAGAATTCAAAGGAAAATCAGTCTGTGCTTTATAGGTCAGTGGTTCTTAATAGATCATGAAAACTATGGATCACTCTTAAAAAAACGAGTGTGCCACAACATTTAATTGACCTGAGGCATAACCTGTACTTAGAACAGGATACTACTAGAACAGAATACAGAAAAATGGAATGGTTTCCAACTAGCAAGGGGGTCAGGCAAGGTTGTATTTTACCACCCTGTCTGTGTCTCCAATATGATTAGAGGAAGGAAGCAAGAAAGTTGGTTGAAAGAACATCAACAATTTAACATATGCAGCAATGAATTAGACAAGATGCTGAAGTGCAAAGATATATAATTGAATACTATATTAGGATGGTCCATGCCACTGCATTTCCCATTTTTATGGATGGCTGTGAAAGCTGGACAATGAAGAAAGTTGATAGGAACAAAATACAAACTCATTTGTGATATGGTACTGTACCGGGGAAGTGTTTTGCTGATACTGTGAACTGCTAAAAAGATAGCTAAATATCTTATAGCAAATCAAGCCTGAACTCTCCCTAGAAGCCAAGAGGACTCAACTGAGGCTGTTGTATTTTGACCATATCATGAGAAGCCATGATGCACTAGAAAAGACAATAATACTCTCATTTATAAGGACACCGTAAGTCGAGGTCAACTTGACAGCAGTTTACAACAAAACAATAACAACAACAAACATGCAGAGGAATGCCCTGTGGAGGAGGAACCAGAACTTTAGGTATTCCTGTTTTGTGTTTTGTTTTTTGAAATGTGAATTAGGAACACTTGCCAATCTATACAGATTCACCCTGTAATCTAACAGTAGATCATTAAATAATGTCTGCCAGCTCCAGTCTTAGAACACATGCCAGAGTTGTTTGCCAAACGCAAGGATTAATAGGACTAGGTATGTTATAGTGCAAGTCAATGTGTTTCAAGAGCCTGAAAAACACAATGATGCAAGTGCAAGTTGGTACCCTGTTGGAAGAGAAGGTTTAAGAACTTGAGGTCCATATGTCCACTCTGCAGAATATTAGTGAGCATGAAGCTTTCTTGGATTGAGTGGAGCAGACTGTCCTAGTTGAGGAACACACAGGAGATGTCTCTGGGGAGAAGGTCAGTTCCTATATACAGGAGACAGACAGTTGGAAGAATGTGACACATTGAAGGACTGGTGATCATGTTTAAATCATAGAATCAAAGAGTTGGAAGAGACCACAAGGGCCATCTGGTCCGACCCCATTCTGCCATGCAGGAACTCTCAATCAAAGCATCCCCAACAGATGGCCATCCAGCCTCTGCTTAAAGACCTCTAAGGAAGGAGACTCCACTACTCTCCGAGGGAGTTTGTTCCACTGTCGAACAGCCCTTACTGTCAGGAAGTTCCTCCTAATGTTGAGCTGGAATCTCTTTTCCTGTAGCTTTCATCCATTGCTCCGGGTCCTAGTCTCTGGAGCAGCAGAAAACAAGCTTGTTCCTTCCTCAATATGACATCCCTTCAGATATTTAAACAGGGCTATATCACCTCTGAACCTTCCCTTCTCCAGCCTAAATATCCCCAGCTCCCTAAGTCGTTCTTTATAGGGCATGCTTTCCAGACCCTTCACTGTTTTAGTTGCCCTCCTTTGGACACACTACAGTTTCTCAAAGTCCTATTTGAATTGTGGTGCCCAGAACTGGTCACAATATTCCAGGTGGGGCCTGACCAAAGTAGAATAAAGTGGCACTATTACCTCTCTTGATCTAGACACTATGCTTTTATTGATGCAGCCTAAAATTGCATTGGCCTTTTTAGCTGCCGCATCGCACTGTTGACTCATGTTCAACTTGTGGTGTACTTGGACTCCCAGATCCCTTTCACATGTAGTTTCATTCAGCCAGGTGTCCCCCATAATCCTATATCTGTGCATTTCATTTTTCCGCCCTAAGTGCAGTACCTTACATTTCTCCGTGTTGAATTTCATTTTGTTAGCTGTGGCCCAGCTGTCTAGTCTATTCAGGTCATTTTGAATTTTGATCCTGTCCTCTGGAGTATTAGCTACTCCTCCTAATTTGGTGTCAACTGCAAATTTGATAAGTATGCCCCCAATTCTGTCATCCAAGTCATTGATAAAGATGTTGAACAGCACTGGGCCCAGGACAGTGCCCTGTGCGACACCACTGGTCACTTCTCTCCAGGATGAAAAGGAGCCATTGTTGAGCCCCCTTTGGGCTGTCACACTTAGCTTGTTTTCTGCTACTCCAGACTGGAGCAATGGATTCAAGCTCCAGGAAAAGAGATTTCACCTCAACATTAGGAAAAACTTCCTGATGGTAAGAGCTGTTTGAATACTGCCTTGGCATGTGGTAGAGTCTCTTTCTTTTAAATAGAGGCTCGACAGCCTTCTATCGGAGTGCTTTGAGCATGTATTCCTGTGAAGCACGGGGTCGGACTGGATGGCATTTGTGGTCTCTTCCAGCTCTATGATTCTGTGAGATCATGGATAGGTTTCACTGGCGCAGATTTCATCAACCTGCCTTCAGATTCAGCGATATTGTCTCAGGGAACTTCATACCAACACATTTGAAGGGCATCAGGTAAGGGGAAGTTGCAGTAAAATGAATTTATTTAGTAATGACACCATATTTTCTTGGAATGAAATAAGTTTGCATTGTTAAAATCAGGTTGTCCATATGATGTTCTGGGGTGGAATGAGGGGGAGTCCCAAAATCCTGTCTGAGGAAGAGATCCCAAAAGCTTGCACATATTTCTGGGACCTTTTTTGTTTGCCTTGTAAAGGTATTACACTCCAATGGACTGGGAGGTTTCTCTTGCAGTTCATACAGCTACCACTGCTGTTTTGCAGATCCAAGTTAAAGCTGGGTCCTAGTTTGGAAAGATTAGAAGATGCCCTTGAACAATAGTGCTAGATTCAGTGTGCACTTTGACTTCACAGCTGCCTCCTCGATCTCTTGTTACTCGAACTCAACTTGGAAAACATTGCTATTTGGAGCTAAAATTCCCAGAATTGTCCCAGCATACAAAATAATTTTTCTTAACCTCTGCGTGGTACAGACGCAAGCACCACACCTGTCCTGGAAAACAGGAGCAATGAGAGCAGCAGCTTTGTTTTTGACCAAACCCAGTTTGGTTGATCAAGACTTTTTATCCATTCCCAAATCATACAGAACTCTTAACCAGGCCACAATACTGCAGCAGCGATCTGGTTTCTACCTGTTGTTCACATTGGTTGGTCACGCAGCGATATACACGAAAGTGCCGAGCTCAGCACATTTGGAATACTATTTCTGTCCTCCAAGTCTCCCTCTCTCCTTCCTCACCGTCTTGTTCTCCCATACTCTGCCTGCTGCCTCTAGCTGCTGGCTCAAGACACACCATTATTAGACATGGCCCCCTTTCCTCCCCAATCCCTTGCACAGAGGTTGATTCAATGCCAGCAAGGAGCAGGCGCCCCAGGGCAAGAGCGCCACAACCACTCAGCCATCATTAGTGTTACTGCAAAGGGAAGTTGTAGCTGGGGGCCCGGACCAAGCCAGGCGTGTAAGTGTGAACTCAGCCATCCCCTCGACACCTCCCTTCCCCACACGTCCTGGCGCCCTGAAACCTACCCCAGGGGCACCACTCTCTGTGCTTCCATCGCTGCCACTGAAGGCATCTGACAGCAGATGAGCCAGGGTGCCCAGCCAGCTCCTCCGCAGGGATGCCAGGGCAGCAAGGCCAACCTTTTCTCCTCCCCAAATGCGACTCCTCCTCTGCCTTTCAGAGCTGCACTGCATGCCAGGGAGAGGTTTCGTTGGTGCCCCTTATGCCATCGACTAGAGGAGGTTTGGGCATAGGACAAGGCCACCCCGTCCTCTCACTGTCCTCTCACTGGCCTAGGTGGCATGCGTCTCCCTGTGACCCTTAGGATGACCCTGGGCCGCCCTGTTTAGAGCCAGCCTTGCCATGCTAGCGGCAGTGGGCAGAGAAGCCACGAAGGATGCTGAGCATGAGACAGGGACATACTAAAACAAATGACAGTACTTGCCGATAGGGAAGTCATACTTGCCTATAGGGGATCACTGGAGAATACTTGCCCATAGAGAAACATTGCAGAACAAGTGCCCATAGGGACACATTGAATGCTTGCCTTATGTTTCCCTATGGGCAAGCATTCTCCAGTGATTCTCTAGGGGCAAGTATGGTTTCCTTATGGACAAGTACTGTAATTTGTTTTAGTATGTATGGCCTCAGGAGACAGGCAGAGAGGTCTGACCCCCACAGTCCATGGTCCATTGGGTTATGCTGGGCACCAACCCTACCAGGATGAGCCATTCTCTGCTATGCTATGGCTTTCCAAAGGGCCTTGTGCAGCAAGAGAAGTTTCCCAATGGATTCTGCTGCCTGTGGAAGACTAGCAGGGAAATGGGGCTTCGGATCTGGCTCTTTGGCCAGAGAGGCAGCCGCTTGAGGGACTTGCCCCAACACTTAGGACCTTTTCACACATGGAGGAATGCCTCACCATCCCAAAAGAAGAATGTGGGGCCACTGCGAAGATGCACAAAATTATGCACTAACTCATCATGCACCGAGATAAAAACAGCATCCATCCAAAAGAGAAAGCAGTGTGAATGCGAAAGAATTCATCACATGAATGCATACGATCGGGCCAGGATTTGGGCCTCCTGCAATGCTGGGAGCCAGGTACAGGAAGTCTAACTCTGAGCATGTGCAGAGTGCCTTTCAGTCCCCCACTATCACACACCCTGGATGCATCTTAACCCGATTTGGCCCCGCTTTAACTCTTTTCTGGCTCAAGGCTATGGAACTGTGGGAGTATGTTGTGGGGCCCAGAGCAGACTCTGGCCCAAGGCTATGGAATTCTGGGAGTTAGGAGCATGTTGTGGGGCCCAGAGCCCAGAGCCCACAACAAACTCCAACTCTCAGAATTCCATCGCCTTGAGCCAGAAAAGACTTAAAGCGGGGCCAAACCGGGGTAGTTCTCCAGTGCGGTTGCAGCCAATCAAGGGGGAGGAGCCCAGGCTTTCCCCAAACAGCCTCTTGGGGGACATCCTGACCTTTGGAGGGGGCGCCCCAAGGTCGGGGGGGGGCTTTGGCCCCATGGGGGTTTTTTTTGGGTGGGGGGGGGGAGAAAGATTAAGAGTCAGCCTCTGGGGGCATCTTTCACCGCAGAGAAACAATGCACTTTGATCCCGCTTCCTACAGAGTCCTGGGTCGGGGGGGAGAACAAAAGGGGGGCGGCTCAAAGTTAAACCCCAAGGAAGAGTCAGTCCCATGCCTAGTCCTAAGCCCGATCCTCCAAAAAGAGGGGAGAAAGAGGGGTCCTTTAACCTCCCCCCCCCAGAGCCAGGTCCGGGGGTTCCTTTCCTCTCGCCTCCCCATCCACAAAGCATCATCATCATCTTCATCATCATCATTAATACCCCGCCTCTCCAATTTGGATCGAGGCGGCTTGCCACATTAAAACCCCTCCAACCCAAGGACCCCAAAACGACCGATTCAGATCCGAAATGCCAACCAACGAGACCAAGCGGACGGGGCAGTCGGAGGGAGGGGAAGAGAGGGCAGGTTTGGAGCCTCCTTCCTCGGAGATCAAACTGCAATTGGGGAGGAAGGGGGGATCTATAGCCGAGGGAGGGATCCCCCCTAAAAGAAAAGTCTGCAGAGCCTCCTTTTCCTTGGGCTGACTCTACGGAGAGGGAGTTTTCCCTTCAAGGTCAAAGCCAGGCAGCTCCTCCAAGGAGACCCCCGACTCTTCCTCCGCATCAGACCCTTCCTCCCTTCCCCGATGGAAGGATCCAGGGTCCGATCCTTTTCTGCTCCATCCATTACGCCCCACGACCTTTGAGTTCGATGAAGGACGCGAAACTGAGCCGCCTCTCGCTTTGATTCTTTTCTGGATCAAGGCTATGGAATTCTGGGAGCTGGAGTTTGTTGTGGGGCCCGAGGGCCCCACAACAAACTCCAACTCCCAGAATTCCATAGCAGTGAGTCAGACAACAAGTTAAAGCGGGACCAAACCGGGTTATTTCTCCATCCCCAACCAAGATCCTTACCTGTGCCGGCTAAATAAGCCAAGGAAAAGGTCCAGGTGAGCAGAGGCGGCGTCCTCATCCCTCCCTCCTTTCTCGCCTTGCTTCCACACGACCCTCCCTCTTTGTCCCGGGTTCGTCTCGGGTTATCTCTCTCGGAGTCGTTGCTGTTGCTCGATCTGGAGCCAGAGACGCCAAAGGTGGATCCTGACCTTGGCAAGCAGAGGCTGGAGGATCCTGACCTTGGCAATTGGCAGAAGGAAGGGAGAAGTGGCCTGTCTAAAACTATTATTGTTATTGTTAGTATGATGGTTCGGGGTCCTGCCCTGCCTGGTTTGCCCTCCGTTCCGCGGCTCCTTCTTTCTTTCCTTCTTTCCCTCCTTCTTTCCTTCCCTCCTTCCTTCCACTCTCTGCCTCTTTCGTCCTCCTCCCAGGAGCTCCGGCTCATTCAGCAGCAGGGCAGCGCCGAGGCCACGCCCACCTCGCTCCTGATTGGCTGCTCCGCAGGCTGCACTCATTAAGAAAAAAGCGAGAGCGAGCCCTCTTCGTCTTCTTCTGAATCATAGCATCATAAAGAGTTGGAGGAGACACCCCCCCCAGGGCCATCCAGTCCATGCAGGAACTCACAAGGCCCCTCCAGCAAATGGTCATCCAGCCTCAAAGGCCATCCAGTCCAACCCCATTCTGCCATGCAGGAACTCTCAATCAAAGCATCCCCAATGACAGATGGCCATCCAGCCTCTGTTTAAAGACCTCCAAGGAGGGAGATTCCACTACACTCCCAGAGAGTTTGTTCCACTGTCGAACAGCCCTTACTGTTAGGAAGTTCTTCCTAACGTTGAGGTGGAATCTCTTTTCCTGGAGCTTGCATCCATTGATCCGGGCTCTGGAACAGCAGAAAACAAGCTTGCTCCATCCTCAATGTGACATGGCTACAAATATTTAAACAGGGCTATCATAGCCTTCTCTTCTCCAGGCTAAACATCCCCAACTCCCTAAGTCATTCCTCATAGGACATGGTTTCCAGATCCTTCACCATTTTAGTCTCCCTCCTTTGGATACGCTCCAATTTCTCAACATCCTTTTTGAATTGTGGTGCCCAGAACTGGACACAGTATTCCAGGTGGGGCCTGATCAAAGCAGAATAGAGTGGCACTATTCCTTCCCTTGATCTAGACACTATACAGTACTTCTATTGATGCAGCCTAGGATCACATTGACATTTTTTAGCTGCAGTTTGGGGTGTGTGTGTAAAAATGCATTTGGTACCGAGTCCTTACTGCTTCTTTTTGGGGTTCTGCAAAAAAACAAAAAAACAAAACAAAAAAAATAAAATAAAATAAAAAGGGGGGGGCAGCAATGAAAGACCTGGGCAAAATCCTAAAAAGGAAAGATATATGACACCGAAGTTAGAATCGACCAATCTATTGTATTCCCCATCGCCATGTACAGATGTGAGAGATGCCCAGTGCAGAAAGCTGATAGGAAGAAAATCAACCTATTTGCTGGAGAAGAGAGCTGAGAATACCATGCAGAGCCAAAAATGGATCCTTGAACAGATCTAGCTTGGACTATCCCTGGAAGCCAAGATGATTGAATAGAGGCTGTTGTACCTTGGCCACATCATGAGAAGGCATAGCACATTAGAAAAGACAGTGAAGCTAGGCAAGGTAGAAGGCAGTAGAAAGAGAGGGAGAATGCATGCTAGATGGATAGAACCATTTAGGGAGGTCATGGGCCTGAATCGACAAGACTTAAGCAGAACAAGGGAGGATGCTGGGCTTAGTGATATCTCATTCACAGAGTCACCATGAGTTGAGGTTGACTCTGAGAGCAGCTAGAAACAACAGCCTTAAATCCTTTTATGCCATACTCCTTCCACAGAGCCTCATGGAGTAGCCTTATTGATTTTATTTTGGAGTGTGTGCATTTTCCTCAGGCTTCTCCCCTCGAACGTTCTCTACAAAAATATGACACTTCTTATTTTCTGAAATCTAACTCGTAGTCCCCTGGTATTTGCTTGCAGTTGCGTTCTGGGTTCCTTGACTGAAAAGTGTGGAAGTTGCATTATTTATTTGTGGTGTTGTTGTTTATGATTATCTTCCGATTGGCTTTGCAGGGAGAGAAAGGCGAGAAAGAATAGGAAGCCAACTCTCGGGAGGAAATCAGGCTACTACACAACAATCTGATGCAACAACAACACACATCACAGCAGCTTCTTGACCGGGCATTGCTTGCCCCCAGGAGGCATTACTTGCTCCAATTGCCTGGCTTCTCCACATCTTTGTCCCATGCAGGCCTAACTAAGGCTGCATCCACACTGGAGAAATAACCCGGTTTGGCACTGCTTTAACTGCCCTGGCTCAAGGCTGTGGGATACTGGGAGTTGGAGTTGTTGTGGGGCCCAAAGTGGGGCATGAACCATGGATCGTGATGTGCTTTTGTACCACTTCAGATTAGTGGAGGAAGAGCATTCATTGTAGACGGTTGTGTGCAGACTTTGGAAACCTTCCTTGTCTAGACTACAATTCAGACTCTCCAGCCGCCATGGTCAGCATTCTGGGACCTGTAGTCCAAAATTAAATTTCCCAGTTATTTGAAGGGATCCCAGGCTGTCTGAGCTCTTTAGTTTCTTTTTGGAAATACATTATTCTGAGCATTTTTCTGGTGCTTTAAAGTCCTCAATGTACGTTGTCTTGGCTGTTTCAGTTATCCTTACAACAACCTTGTCAAGTAGAGATTTTATATTAGACGCGGATGGAACTCGACTGAGACAAAAGGGCTTAATTTTTCCCAGTTCAATACAGATGTGCAGTTATTAGCTGCAGAAAACCCCCATTGCAGTATTTCATATAATCCTGGAATGAAATTTGGGATTGATAATAATAAACTGTATGAAATATGTTTTGTTATGAAGGACATTGTAGAATTGGGAGAGGGGACTGGAGACAGCACAAGATAAAAGGAAAGGGAAGGGAAGAGTGATAGGTATTTGTTTAAAAATGACAATTATATTATGTGTTGTTTTTTTAATTTGCATTTCTTTGGCTGGAACATTAAACCCTGCCTTGATTGTGTTTCTTTTCATCTCAAAAGATCTGTATTCTGCTCCAGGGGCATCACAAGGGGATGAAGGGGATTCAGGTGACACCAGGTAACACCCCTGCTCCCAAAAACACCTGCCTTTTGGCAGAAGCAGGCTGTGGCATTCATCTGCATCGCTTTAAAACACCGGAGCTCAGTTGGAGAGATGCTGTGGATGAAGTAAGGCTCAGCGGAGGAGAGAGGCATCCGTTTTTAAAAACTGAATTTAATTTTTTAAATTATTATTTCGATAATTATTATTATATTGAAAACTTCCGATATTGTAATTTAAAGGTATAATTTTAATTTTGCTAGTTGTTTTATGTCAGTCATATGGCATTCAGTCATATATGGGGATTACAATTTACGAGTAACATTAGTACAAAAGACATTCCTAAGGATTCTGTATGATGTGGTGACACCATGCATCAGGGACGTAGTCAAGGGGGGGTTCTTTGGGTCCGGCCCCCCCCTTCCATTAGAAAAAAATGAATGGTGTGTGCTGCTGCGCCGCCGCACCCAAGCCCCATTATAATGGTAGCACTTAGTCTGGACCCCCCCTTCCTAAAATCCTAGCTACGTCCCTGCATGCATTACTGCACCAGGTGATGCCAACCCTAGTGATGCCACTGGTTGAAAGTCCCCATTACTACTACATCTCTTTCTGAATGCATAGTCATCTGTTCTAGGAAGGCATCGACCAAGTCCTCAGTTTGGCTTGGAGGTCTATAGTAGATCCCCACTACTACATCCCTGTTGTTTTCTCCCCCCTTAATTTTTACCAGATGCTCTCAATTTGGCTTCCAGGATTTAAGTAATGGATCTGTTCACAGGTGTACATGTCCTTAGTGTATAATGCTACTCCTCCTGTATTACTGTTTGGAATTATGATTTATGAGTAACATTAGTAAAAAAAACATTTTTTTTTACTAAGGATTCTGTATGATGCGATATAGGAGGGCAATATTATGAGAACATACTGAGTGATTCTGTTATCCAAAATGCCAGGGTCCCAAAAGGGCACCTACAATCAATGTTTAATAAGGGAATTTTATTAGCTTAATGAAAGCTGCTGAGAGAGCTTGGGCAACTGAAGCAGGGATCAAGCCTGTGTACAGTATTCTGGTTCCAAGAAACAGAACTCTAGAACACAAGGATCAAATAGTTTTCTTTATGAATCAAAGGGAAACACCGCTCATGCAAATACACTCTCTCTCACACATCCAAGCACTAACCATATAAAGTGGTAGCAAATAGCAACTTAAAGGGTTGCAGAGGGCAAGACTGTACTGATTCCAGATGTGGAGCGTCAATCAGGGGACACTGTGAACTGAAATGTCACAGCAGCTGCCTATGGATAGTGGCCAGCAATGCAGAGGAGTCAACTGAGAGTGTCTGTCTGAATATCAAAACAAGACCAAATGGGAGGTGCCTTGGCAGGTATATTTATAGGGCAAAATGTATTTCAGGGCAGATTTTGGGGTTAAAATGAAGTTCCCATGAGAGACGAATGAGATGGGAACTTGTAAATGACGAGACAATCTGTGCAAATATCTCTGGACAAGGGAATATCTTCTCCAGAGGGAAATGTTACTTAGGTTTATGTTCATTCGTAAGCACAAGGTCTATCACCAACCATCACTCCTATCAATGAAGGGATTATGGAGATTCCCATCTTGATTGATCTATCCTGGCTATGTGCTTTTGAGCTTGCCCCATGCTGAGCAATTGGATCTCCTTATATGTTCATGGGGGTGCCATCTTGGCTACATTCCTAAAACATCCCTTTTGATATCAACCTGATATCAGAAAAGAGGAGGGTGCAGAAGGCCAGATTTTGGGGTAACATCATGAATCCTAGTGATGACGGTGTTCTGCTTTCTACCTTGCACTGATGCTGGTCACACACACAAACAGTGTGGGACACCTTTGAAGGTAATGTGGTATTTGGACTCATGTGTTTGAGATGCATGCTGTTTGAGGCTATAGGTTGACTCACAATGATGCTTTTGACCTGATCATTGTGTGCTGACATGGGCACACATTAAGGATGATACTTTTTCAGCAGCCTTCCCCCAAACGGTGTCTGGCTCCAGTCTGATTGGATTGCAACTCTCCTCTTTTCTAGCCAGCATGGTTGGGTTGGGCTATAGGGAGCTAGAGTTTATTACCTTTGAGAGGGAAGGCCACTTAGAGATTTCAAGTAAAGCAGTAAAATTATTGTGAATATCTCTGTCACTTGTTCCAGGAAGTGGAACCCACTAAACCAAGGTGGGTTGCAATTCTTCATTTATGAGGCTGCTTACACACCATACTGCTAAAACGAGCAAAGACTTTCCTTTTGAAGAGGTGATTACAGGATGGTGTGAATTGTCATGGCTGACTCTAAATTTCCACTAGATCTCCCTCTTTACTTGATATGTGGCAGGGGATGACCTAGGAGATGTGGAAAGTGTGACGACCACATCTGAGAGATCCAGTCTTAATACTGGGTCAAATTCACCTGGCCTGTAACCAAGAATGGATCAATCAGATTTGCTCAATGCACCCACATCCTGTAAAATGGTCTGCTCTGTGGTTTACCAGGAAAATAGCAGAGCGAACTTCATAAGTGTGGCCTGTAAGTGGACTACAAGAAGGGTTGGGAGACACAGGTAGGCTGCAAATGTTATGAATCATAGGGCTCATGAGTTGAGCCCTCCGTTTAGCAGGACAAAAATGAGGCTGCCCCTCTGCTGACCTCCTTCCCCATTCTCTAGTGTGATGCTCTGTTGTAGCTGAGAATTGAGATGCCGTTGGGCTGTGGACCACCCCCCTTCCTTCAGCACATGCCTTTCCCACTAGCATCTGTTCCCAATTATCTCTTCGAAGTGTGTGCAACAGGCAGCCAGTGTAGGGGGTGGGTGGGTGCGTACGGATGGGTCGGGTGTAAGGACTCACACATTTGCCTTCCTCTCGTCACAATGATTGCATTCAGTCCTATGCACCCACCTCAAGTTTGTCTGTTTCCTTCCGCCAGCCCCAGCAGGTCTTACTGGCCTTCCCTAGCCAGAGGTGTCACTACTATTTCTCTCCTCACCACCACCTGCCACCTTTACACAGACACACTTTGGATAAACAGCGGAGGCGCAATGTCTGGGCTCTATCAGCCCCCTTAATCCAGACCGCTCCACCAGACTCTAAACTTCCTGATCTGATGGGAAACTGTAGATTCAGTACTGACATGTAATACTTTCTTTCTTCCAAAATGTGGCAAACTAGCTCTGTTTTGTTTTTATTGCGTTTCAAAATTATTTTTATCCCATGCCTCCATTTTAAAACGTGCTCAAGGTGGCTAATAAACACATCTAAAAATAAATCAAGCTATTAAAATAATCTCCATACTCAATAAGCATCAACAGAGTTTAAAAGGCCAGATTTGGAACACTCTTTCTGCTGAAGGGGCCCAGCCCCAGGACATCTAGGTTAAAGTCTTACCCTGCTGGCACCACTGCCCTAAGCCCTGATCATTCAGAAGGAGCTTGGCAGGCCCTGAAACCAAAAGAGAGGCTTCTGCTCCTTGCTCCCTGACTCCTCTTTGCCATGAGCTGAGAGCTTAAAACTGCTGGAACCCCCACATCCCTCTTTTCCAAGCCAATAGTAGACCAAATGCTGTGGGAATTATCCCATGTCACAGGTTAGTCCCCTGAGTAAATCTCAGCAAATGGGAAGCAGATTGCTGATCAAAGGGTGGGAGGGGGAGATTTAAAGCGATTTCTGCTGGTTTATATTTTTCCTTCTGTGAGGTGGAGATTTAACCAGGCCAGGAAGATTGACTGAAGGCTCAGCCTCACAAAATATGCTCCGGCATCTTTACCTCTTAAATCCCCCACATGTGACAGTTCGCCAACCTCTGACTGAGCACTGCTTAGACAGGGACCACCAGCAGAATCTGAATGAAACATGGACAGATATATTCATTTGTGATAATATGTACAAGCATGTGTGTGTGTGTGCCATGTGTGTGTGCAAACATGCACATACACACATACTTACTGATGGGACATGTGTGTTTTAGCACATGTGTAAGTAGGATCCTGGATGAGCATTGCAGCTGGCTGGGGGGAAGGAAAGCTCAAGACAATAAGTGAAGCAGCCACGGAAAATCCACCAGAAGAGGATTTGAAAAGAATATTCTGAAGATTTGAGGATTAAAGAGAGGGAAAAATTGGCATCTGTGCGGAATAGAGGGAAAGGGAGGGTTTGGATTGTACACTGGGCAAAGGATGCGCCTCACAACAGCATCGTACTCAATGAATGAAATTTCCACCTGAATTTGAGACCATAGCTCTGGCTTTGGATTTACAACCTCCAAAAGCAAACTATACGGAGGACCAAGCCAGAGGTTATTCAGGAACAGCTGTGCCATTCTACAGGATTCACATGCAACAGGAGCACATGAACTGCACATCCAGACTTATATTGCTTTGATTTCTATGGTCTCTGAAGAATTTTATTTACTTAAGGGATTTATATCCCGCCTTTCTCCCAAAATAGGATTCAAGGTGGTGAAGAAGTATGCTAAAAAGAGCTGGGCTGCATGGAATTGTGCAGGCAAAATGCATTTTAAAAATATTGCTTCAAAGGCAATAGCGAAAAGGCAATGAGGTGTGGAAAGGGCCATGTTCTAGCACAATATTTGGAATAATGATGTTTTCCTGGCCACTCAGCATGTGGACAGCCCTCACTAGTCACCTTGGGTCCTCTACTTTTCTCTAAAGTGCTTCAACTATTTGCTCATAATGGAGTACTATCTAAATCAAATTCTTAGGTTTCTCCTCTCCAAATGCATTCTCTGACTATTGTATTCCAATCTTCCCCTTCCAGACACAGGAATATTAGAAACAACAAGGAAACTTGGCTCCCATAATTCACATACTCTCCAGTACTTGACAGATGAACAAAAAAGACTTGTACAGTTGTATTATTTAACATTTTCTTATACTAAGCGCTGTTTCACCTCTTTTGCCATCCCTGGTCCTCTATATTTCATGAATTTCACAGGAAACAAATTTTGATCATGTTTTCCTGCATGGCAGGGAGTTGGACCGGATGGCCCTTGTAGTCTCTTCCAACTCCATGATTCTATGGTTCTAAACCCTACCCCACCTAAACCATTTAACGTTTGACTTCACAATGGATTTGACTGTACTCTAGCTACTATTTGGATAGGTGTTTGTGTTCATGTGAGTCGAATTCACATTGTGGATGTGATCCACCCAAGAGGCAGCCACTCAGTGCCCGATATTTAATGTTTAAAAGTCTTGAAAGAGAGGACTACCCCCAGCCCAAATGATGCAGCACATCATTGCATACTAATGCTTTTGCAAACGTGTCTCCTGTATATTTCCCAAGAATATGAAAGGTGGGAGGCAATGTTTTGTCACGGATACCAGTTAGCAGACATGAGAGGTTTTCCTCTGGCAGTTAGGGACAGTTGGAGCACATGCTGGTGCCCTCATGCGCTGAACTGGAATGGCATCCAGGTGCTGTGGTTCTCAAGCCCCCTCCTTTCTCCCATAGATACCTTCTGTCTGCTGAGGCTTGTCTCCCACATCCCTATTCACTTGACCCCCCAATTCCAACACTCCGCTGTGTGGCATGAGTGGCGGCTGTTTGACAGCAGCTGGGCTACGGAGCCACCGGCCAAGGATCTGGTGGGAGAGCAGCCACATGTTGCCATGGCTGGCCGGCAGCGCGATTCTAGTCAGCCTCCTCCTCCTCCTCCGACTGGTTTCAAATAGAGGCCTTCAAACAAAGTTGGCAGGGTGGGTGGAGTGTTGCCTTTTCACATATTCCCCCCTCCGGTTTTGTCTTCTTCTTCTTCCCCACTACCTCCCCTTCTGCTGTTCTTTCAATAGGGACACAGCAGGCCCCGTTACCAGGGGAGATGAGGCCGATGCCCAGCTCCTGGCTCTTGCTGGGCCTGGGAAACCCAACAGCTTTTTCTGATGTCTCTGCCAATTGATGGGTTCCCCCTTCAGTTTAAGCAATGTCGAAGGAGCAGAGCGGAGTGGGCGACTATTGTACAGGCGAGGAATTCGAGGCAGGTGGAAGTGGGTCAGGTGGGAATTAGCACGAAGAATCCAGCCCAAGTGACATTTCTGTCCTGAGCTCTATAAACCAAGGGCAGGTTGATTCTCTCCACTTGTTGTGCGTGGTTGTCTTTTTATCTAATAGTCAGCCAGTGCCTGTTGGCAGTTGGCACTCATGGGCGCTTTCACAGATAATCACAGCGGGGAGATGCCAAGGGATGAATGGGTTGTGAAAGTGGATTCTGCCCCCATTTTGGAGCTTGAGAAGAAGCTGTGGTGTAAAAAGAGAAGCACTTTAGGCACACAGAGTGTTTCCCATAACTCCCCTCATCCTCCTGCAGTGGGGCATCTTTCCCACAAAACAGAATGTCTTCAGAGATACCCACAGACAGTCGCCTAGTAGCTATTTTGCCTCTTGGGTGCATTGTTTTTAAAAATTGCTTTTAAAAAACACAGCTCCCAGAATCCTCCAGCCAGCATGTACTGGATAGAGGATTCTAGAAGCTGCAACTTTTTTTAACTTTTGAAAAGAAACTTTTCCAAGGCACGATCAGGTAGGACAGCTGGACAGTAGAGTAGCCTGAGGACATAGCAGTAGTACCCCTTCCATCTCTGTCAGTTCAGTCTCTAAGGGGAGAACGCAGAGATGTGTTTGAGCCCATATGGACATTGCATTCTGCTCTTTGATCCAGAAGGAATGCTACCTAATGCTAGGTGACTGGAAGCCAGTAGTGTTTTCTCCATGGGCAGGAGATGCCATCTCATGAATTCTACCGACTTATTTACTTGGTTATCTTACCTTTATTCCAAAGAGCTTAGGGAGGCTTCCAAGATTTGCTCTGCCTGCCTTATCCCCAAAACAGCCCTATGGGGTAGGTTGGTATGAAAGACACAGTAAGCCAAAGTCACTCAGTAATGTTCAAGGCTGAGTGAGGATATGAACCTGGATCTTCCTGGTTTTAGTCTGGCCCTAGAACTACTACACTACACTGTTTGTTATCATATTGATTAATTTCTACTCCATCTTTCCTCCAAGGAGCTTAAGGCAGTGTTTATTGTTCTCCCGACCCCAAATATCTCTGTGACATAGATGAGGTTGAGAAATAGTATCTGACCCAAGATCATCCAGGGAACTTCATGGCTCAGTAAAAATTTGAGCTGAGGTTTCCTCTCTCCTAGCCTCAGGTCCTCATATTGATAGGCTAAGCTCTGTTATAATAACCAGGTCTAAGCATGTTGAGCCCAGACTTAAATAGGCGTATTCCTCCTATTATGGATTTGAAGGTCCCTCACATACACACAACTTGTTTACAGTGTTTTGATCCTGGAAACCATGGCTCTACAATTTTTGACCTTTGCTACTATTCTCCCGTTCTCATGAGCAAATGCAAGAGGCTCATTCGAATAGCTCTGATGCCTGAGACTCACTAATCCCATGCTAATCAAAACATGTGAAACTTTCACAGTGAGGAATCCAATTCCTCCTCTTCTTCTCATCTTGCTAATGTGGTTTTCTCCAGTAATGTCCAGGTATAAAATGCATCCTTCTGTCCCCCCCCCCCCCAAGAAGCTGCAACTCCCAACACACTTGCTAAAGTGGAAACCCCACTGAACACAGTGCAACAGACTTCTAGGGTAAACCTTCAAACCCAGTCCTACTCCCACAGCAGTTTCCCCAGAGAACCTTGGGCCAATTCAAAGATAAGTGGATGTCAGCCATAAGCTGATAGTGACACATTTAAGCCAGCTGAAGACTTTGGGTAAGTGGGCTGTTAAATACTGGGTATATATTTAGGAAAGAATGCACACATGTATGCTCATGGGAATTCACACATTGCCATATGAGTATGCATAGGCTTTAAGCAGTATGGCAACAATGTGCATTGCTGATAAGGTTTGAAATGATTGGTGAATGTTATCACCTCTGGAAAGTATACAGTAGGGAGACACCTGGCTTGACATGAGAAAAGGATTAGGAGTCTTAAGACCACAAGCTAAACATGAGTCAACAGAGTGGTACAGCAGCTATAAAGCCAATAGGATTGATCCTAGGCTTCCTCAATAGGAGTGTAGAGTTTAGATAGAGGGAAGTAATAGTACACTCTATTCTGTTTTGGTCATCGCAAATATTGTGTACAGTTCTGGGCACCACAGTTCAAGAGGAATACTGATAAGCTACAGGAGGGTGACCAAAATGGCGAAAGGTCTGGAAACCATGCCCTATGATGAGCAGAACAGGGTTGGACTGCATGACCCTTATGGTCTCTTCCAACGCTACGATTCTATAATTCTATATCTATGGTCTGAGCAATGTGTGACACTGACATGGCAGCATGTGAATAAGGCAAAAATGTACAAAACATCTCTGATCAATTTGTATTCTCCAACATCACCTGCTAATTTTCTATCTTTAATGACTGTTCTGCAAAACCCCACATTGAAATGCAGTGCCTTCTCCACTCATCCTATGAATATACGCAACCATATATGCATCTCCCCCTGCACCCGCACATATCTAGGTACACAAACTGCTTGTCTGTATTGGAAAAAGTTAGTAATAGTACTTGCCTCTGAATAAGAACAGATAATAACAGCTACTAAGTGACATTACCCAGGGATTACTTGTTCACTGGTGGCTGCAGAGGGGAGGTCAATGGCACCAGATGTTTCTGGATTTAGGTGCGGGAGCTTATTAGCAGGTTTGTTCTCTGATGTTTGAGATGCAAGGAACAGAAGCTATAGGTGTAAATTGCATAGACAGAGATTTGGGGGTAAACATCAGAATAAGCTTTCTAGTGGTAGAAGGTGGAACTGAGGCTGTTTCTTTCTTTTTCTTTTGGCTAAAAAGCTCTTTTGGCCCAAAAGCCGATGGCTCTTTTTTGCTGAAGGCATTAAAATAGGAGTTGCATGTGTATCTATCAGGGATGCTGGCATTGTCTTGCAAATCCTGCATCATGCAGGGGGGTTGGAAACAGCTTGGAAACGTTATTTGACTGCAACTCCCAGAGTCCCCCAGCTGGGGGATTCTGGGAGCTATGGACCCAAAGAAATAAAAACTTCCTAACCAAATTGGACTAAGATGGCTTCCAACTTTATTTCTAACTCTATCATTGGTATCATTGCTTCAGGCCTCACCTGGAATACTGTGTCCAGTTCTGGGCACTACAATTCAAAAAGGATGTTGAGAAGGTGAAGCGTGTCCAGAGGAGGGCAACCAAAATGGTGAAGTATCTGGAAACCGTTCCCTATGAGGTGCGACTTAGGGAGCTGGAGATGTTTAGCCTGGAGAAGAAATAGTTACGAGGTGATATGATAGCCCTGTTTAAATATTAGAAGGGATGTCATATTGAGGATGGAGCCAGCTTGTTTTCTGCTGCTCCAGAGAATAGGACCTGGAACAATGGATGCAAGCTACAGGAAACAAGATTCCAGCTCAACATTAGGAGGGACTTCCTGACAGTAAGGGCTGTTTGACAGTGGAACACACTCCCTTGGAGAGTAGTGGGGTCTCCTTCTTTGGGGGTCTTTAAACAGGGGCTGGATGGCCATCTGTCGGGGATGCTTTGACTGTGAGTTGCTGCATGGTAGGGACTTGGATTGAATGGCCCTTGTGGTCTCTTCCAACTCTATAATCCTATGATTGTGGGATGGGAGAAAGCCAGCAAGAAGGGTTAAGCACCCCGAAAGTCCTGATTCTCCACCAAAAACATATTGTACCTTTCTCAACACTCAGCTGGTGCAACACTGGAAGTGAAAGATGCTAAAGTAATATCTTGTTCTGCTGTGAGTCTTAGCACAGTGACCCTGATCCAGAGGAAGTAAGTCCCATCGGAATCAAATATGGGAAAGGAAAAAGGCCTGGATGATGAGGCCTTCCATGAGGTCCATTCGGATTCTGTGAGATGCTTTTCTTTGTTAAAAAAGAGTTCAAGTTACAATGATCCACTTTCATTTGCACGTGTTTGTATGCCAGCCCTGCGGAGGATTCCTGTGGGATTGCTGGGTGAGCTCATGGAAGGAAGCAGGTAGAGCCAAGACAATAATTACCTCCAGTGGGAAGTAATCTTGATGTCATGAATGAAGTTAAGGTGCTGGCTTGGACAGCAGCTGTAGAAGGAAGAGGAGCACGGAGCGCAAGAAAAATAAACAGCATGCTAACGAGTTGCTAATTAAAGCTCAGTTTTCCAGATAATAATAACCTGCAGGTCTCAAGGGAGAGAAGATTTTCCATTGCAAGAGTTAGCAGAAGAACAGAAGAAAACCTGGGCCAAATCAGACTGAAGGCCTATATAGGCCAGCCTTCTCTTTCTGCAGTGGCCGACTACATGCCTGTGGGGAGCCCACAATTAAGAGCGCAACAGCACTTCTTGACTCTGTTTCTAGCACCAGGAACTAGTACTGTACTGAGAGGCAAAAGAGACAGAATTTGTTACTTTTATATCCCACATTCCCCCCAATGAACATAAATGGAATACATGACTGTACTCCTAACTACTTTATTCTCACAACAGCAGTAGGAGATAACTCAGGCTGAGGGACAGTGGCTGATCCAAATTTATCCAGTGGGTTTCATGATTTAGCAGGGATCACATTATGGATTTCTGGTGCTCCAGTTCAACATTTGCACCGTATTTCTACACTGGGATTCACGATAAGGCCATTATGACTCGAAGACATTTATCGGGGAGGGCCAGCATTATGTAGTTGGACTAGGACTCCGAGAGACCATGGTCCACTGGGTTACTTTGGCCAAGTTACATTCTCTCAGCCTCAGAGGAAGACAAACTCTGAACAAATCTTGCCAAGAAAATTCTGTGATAGGTTTGGCTTATGATTGCCATAGGTCAGAAATAACCTGAAGGCACACAACCACAACATTTGCAGAGCTATATTCCTTCAGTTTAATTTTCCTTTAAAGCTACCCAGGTTGGTGGCAATCACTACATTTGCAGTAGTTAATTCTATGGTTTTAGCTATGTACAGTGTGAAGAAATTCTTCCTTTCTTTTTGTACTACAGGACTGTATCATGACTTGAACTACAGTTCCCCAAATCTCTAAGCTAGCTTGGCCAAAGGGAATTCTGACAGCTGCAATTAAAAAGTAAAAACTTTCAAGCTCTGGTTTGAATTTTGAGGAGACTAAATGGGTAACTAAAGTACTCCAGGTATGTGGGTAAATCGGCGTCTGTGTAAAAGCTTCAAATGCAATTTATTAATTCATTCATTTTAGTTCTTGAGATGAATTTTTATGGAGTATTTGAAATGGTAGAGTCTGATAAAGGCAAAGGATGGTCAGGATAAAAAAATATGTGTGTACGTATGTGTATGAAAAAGAGGGAGAGACCGCACTACACTCTTATAGTGTTGCTATTCCACTTTTATTGTGCTGGCTGCCTCCTGTTGCATTCTGGGATTTGCAGTTTAAGGAAAGGCATTTAGAATTCTCAGCCAGAGAGCTCTTAGGTCAGACTGAACTACAAACCTCAGAATGCTACAGGAGGCAATCAAAGCAGTAAAAGTGGAATAACAGCATTCTAAGAGTGTAGTGCGATAATCCAAGAGAAAGAGAGAGAGAGAGAAAGAGATCATACCTGATAGAAGGGGTTTTATTGACTGATGGCTTCATGGTGAAATTATAAATTAAAAACATATTTTTAATGAAGCATTAAGAAGAATTCATTTTATCAGTAAACAGGTACATGTGCACATTCATCTGCATGATGCATCTAAGGTTTCTTATTGCTATCTGCCTAATGTATATCATTTTATCTGCCAGTGTTGAAGTCCACACAGTCTGCTTTGTGACTATCCAGCTTTGAAACTGGTTTTGTGTGACCCATTTCCACTCGTTCGTAATACAACATAACAGGCCACTTTCGAAAAGAGCGTTGAAGCAAAACACTGAATTTCATTTGGGCTTATGAAAAAAAAAGAAACGTTAAATTTAAGAAAAAATCTCTAATTCATGTCATTAAACAAACCAATAGTCCCAGTTTAGTGTCCAAGTGTGTCCAAGCTTGGGTACTATTATGGGACCTTTAGCTGGTCCCAAAACTAGAGTTGCCAAATCTTAGGACCTCAGTTTTTCTGGGTCACATCCAGCTAGGAGAGGAGTGTGCAAATTCTCCAGTTTTGGTGGGGTCAGATCCAGGTGGGAGGAAAGGTTTGTGTACACATTTCCATCTCTGCTAGCACACCAGCAGCTTTTCACAATTTGCTAGGCTTAATTGGTTTGTTATACTTGCAAAGATTCCCCAGGAAGTCTACCTATTAACTCAGTTAGCTTCCTCCTTCTCTTGCAGTCACTGCAGTACGTACTAGCAATCTCTTGTCCTCTCCAATACACATCCAATTTCTGGATAGACATTAGAAGACTAGATTACAGTATCTTATTCTCTCATTCTAAGTAAGTGAGAAGGTATAATCCCTACATTATATGCATATGTATGCTGTAAACCGCTTTGATCATAGGAAAAGCGGTATACAAATAAAACATATTATTATTATTATTATTATTATTATTACATTTTGCCTTGATATCAGAACAGTTCTTTTAGCTAATATTTCTGCCTTAATTTCCACAGCAAAATATGCTCTCTGTGTGTGTTTCTCTCTCTGTGTGTCAAGCTGTGAGCAACTGTGGCTAGAACTTAATGTATAACATTTAACAATATCACCAGAAGCCACCCCTAGGTCTCAGGTCCTGATCCAGAAACTTCAGGACCTGGGACAAGACTGACCTAGCAAACTTATCTAAAACTGATCTTGGAATTCTAACATATTCAGTTGTAGAAAGACAATTTGTTTGTATTCTTAACAGGTGCTGTACTCTAGTGATCGGATGTATCTTGCTTCTCTCAGCCTGTTTCCACAGTTGTTACGACCTTCCCTCTCACCCCTGGTCTCCTTTGCCCTATTGCAAATGTACATACTGATCCTCTTCTTGTCACCTTTGGCTGTGGCCTGCTCCCTGTCGAGTCCTTCCAATAGAGCAGTGACAGGCCGAATGATGAACGGTGTGCATGGCCGGTCACCCATCTGTTTGCCGTAGGGTAACAGCATGGCAGAAAGCTGTCTTCTCTGTTGGGGATGCCATGGTATGGGGCTGCTCCAGATGGGTTTTTACCACCATCGCCACCACCATCTCCTCCTCCACAGTCTAGGCAGCTATCTTTGCTCAGGATACATGGGTGATGGAATTTTTAAAAATTATTATTATTCTTGTGGGGCTTTATTATTTGTATTCATGAAAATAGCACAATATGCCATTCCTGAATTCTGGTAGGAAAAAAATAGTAGCCTTGGTTCTTTCTTTCTTTCTTTTTTCTCCCTCTCTTTCCTTTTCTTTTCAATTTATAACCCAACCTTTTGGCTCAAGCAGGCCCTCCAGGCAGCTTACAATCATCTTTATGGCGGTTGTTATTATGGCACATAACGTTGCACTAGGTACTGTAGAGTACTGAAAATGACAAGTTTTTCCTTATGGTTTACCATCTCCGAAGCCAAGAAAGACACAGAGAGCAAGAACGTGTACTATAATTTTTTTTTTAAATTATTAAAACAAAACTCAACTCATAACAAACCAGTTAGAAAAGAAAAAAGGGAGAAGAAGGCAGAAAGGGGAAGTACAAAGAAATGGCAAAGAATGGAAGGGAGATTGGCCTTCAATCCTGCAGTCAGCTCAGACTTGCTGTGCTTGGACTAGCCTAGCAGGCTCCCACTGTGAGCAACTTAACTTGCTCCTCGCTCTAGTGGCGTTTCCAGGGATCCAGCCAGTGTGCCTGCTCCTGCTGCTTGGTAAATTCTCTGGGCTCTGTCTGATGGAGGCGGGTGGCTGAGGGCAAGGAGACGAAGGAGGATGGGGAAGAAAGAAGCTGCCTCTCCACTACTAAAAGCATTTCCAGACATCGGGTGTTTTGAGAATCAGAGCTAGTTCATACATTCAGTGAAAGTGCGGGGTTGCCTGGATTATCTAACTTCAGGCTGTAGGTTGAAATGCTGATATGGTATATTTTAGAAGTTTTCCTATACATAACTAAACAATAAACAAACAAACAAACAAAACCCTCCTTGAACATTGAAATGTGGTGTATCATCAAGGAGGTTACATTGAAAAAAATAAATATAACGTTAAACATTCCATTGAAATGAAGGAAATGCAACATGTGGCCCTTCAGATGTTATTGGTCTTCAAACCCCATTGTCCCTCACCCTTAGATATGTTGGTTATGCATGATGGGGTGCAGTGATGCTGTGTAATGACATTTGGAGGGCCACAAAATGCCCATTCTTGCTCTATATCCTCCTCTTCTTTCCCCACCTGCTAAAAAAGCATCTCCCCACATGGAAACATGAAAGCTACCACCTTTTACCCTAGGCCAAAACCTAATAATGAGAAACATAAGGGAAGACAGATACTTTGGAAAACAGGAAAATGGCTAGCTTCTAAAGCAAATGACCAAATGTCTCAGTCTGAGGACCCTTCAGAGCAAGGCAACAAGATGGCTGGGCAGGCTTGCTGGAGAGTCTTGCACCTGCTTTCTTTGCCACTGCAGGCTATTTCTGATTCTCTATGGAGTCCCAAAGATCATAGAATCATTGAATCATAGAGTTGGAAGAGACCACTTCAGTGGGTGAGTCATTTTGGGGGAGATGGTGCTGCATACTGTCTGTACCAAAGTGACCATGCTCTTTCCTATACCCCTGGAAAGAAACCATCAGAATAAGGCAAAGGGGAGGAAGGGTTTATGTCCTCTTGCTTCAGCTGGTTAGAAAACAAGGGACAGTCTACATGTAGGTGTACAATGTGAATTGGTGCTCATTTTCTCACATTTGCATTGATGGTTAATTGTCTTCACTTTCCTGCACAAATCCGCATCTATTCACCCTCCCTCTGCTGAAAATGTGCTGTCATCAAAATGCATGCGAAGCTACCGGGTGGCCACAGTGCACAGTTCTGCAGATTTCAGTGTATACTCTGGTAAAAACTGCAAAGCCTTTTCCCACTGAGTTTAAGAAGCTTTTCGGGATGGGGTGAGGTGAGAGTAGGGACATGTGCTGTTACATTTTAGGCAGCAAAATGTCTTGATAGCACTGTAAATATGGAGCATCATACACATTGGGAATGTACTGATGCAGTCCAGTAACAGCTTACTTACCTTTTGACTATAGCATCACATAGGATTCCCATAAGCCATATTCCAGTCCCTCATATCTGGGCATCTAATTTACAAATGCAACACATTAATCATTGCACTTTTTCTACCATTATACTTCAACCTCAGTAGCAGTACCAAGCTAAGAGCTCTCTTTTTCCTCCTAGCTGTTGCGAACACAGGGAAGCTTCTAAGCAGCCCCAAGAGAGTAAAGGGACTCCCTTTAGTCTCTGAAGCAAAGTTCCACTGTGCTGCCTAACCTTAGACTCAAGCCACCAACACAGTCTCCACACAATGCAAGGCCATCCCCGCTTGTCTCCTTTCCTTTCCCATTTTCTGGGCCTGTTGGAGGAAAGGGGGCGGTAATGGAAGAATAAGGTGGGATTTTTTTTAGTCTCTTCAATCTGGGATTTTCCAGGTTTTCCAGGACAAATGGCAACCCAAGCATCACGGACCATTTCCATCACCCCCAATAGCAGACAGTAGACTTGCAGAATCAGTGCAAGATCACAGTTCGAAAAGTCTAATTTCCTTCAGTCATTGCTCCTTCACTGAAACAATTCATCCTCCTTCTTCCAAATTTGCACTTCTGCACTATATCAGCTGTGGGGGAAGCTGCCATTGGGACAGTCATGGAGAAGATGAGCTATGAGGATAGCAAAAAAGCCTAGAAGATATGTGTCAAGAGAAGACAGGCTGAAGGAAGTCGGCACGTTTCGCTTAGAGACAGAATAATGAAAGGGAGTGTACTGGCAATTTTAAAAAATGTTTGTAAGGAATGCCAGAAAGAAAAGAGAAAGGAGACACACACATTCACACTATTATGGAAGATCATTCAGAAAGACATGGGTTTTAGTTGAAGGTAGGAATGTATACATCAGGGAACATTGCAGGGTGGCCTAATGCAAAAAAAGGACAGTTCTCCTGTTCTTTTAAGAATTATATAAATGAAGCTGGGATTCCAGCCACTGGCTATCTTGCTGAGATATATTAATGAAGAGAGCATTAATTGTTCTTATAAAAGGTTTATGCAAAATATGCTATTAGTCCCAATGCTCATAGCTCAAATAAGGAAATCTACTATGAAAAGAAGCCAGATAGGATATATGAATTATGGCATGTACTTGATTATGGAGGCAATAAATTTGAGGAAAGAGAAAAAAGAAGACAGTGATTGAGTGAATGCTATCGACTCTGATCTATCTCTCTCTTCCACCAAACCATTAGATATAAAAGTATGCATGGGTACGTGTGTGTGTGTGTGTGTGTGTGTGTGTATTTCTACGTGTGCAGATAGAGTAAAATCCATGCATAACGGACATACTTTATTATTTGATTATTAGACAGAGGGTTTTTTTGTTAACTGCCTTCAAGTCGATCTCGACACATGGAGATAGTATGTTAAATAAGGAAGTATGTATTGTGGAGGAAAGAATTACCGTAGAGTTGGTTCATCACTGATTATAAATCTTGTTGCTCTTCCAAGGTAGGAATAGGCAATTTTTGATCTTCCAGATTTTGGATGGAAGCTCCTATCATCCCTCACCATTGGCTACTTTGTGCTGTGTAATGCTGTTGGGAGTTACAGTCCAACTATCGAACCTCAAAAAATTATTTACTAAATGGCTGTGATGGGTGGAATACTCTCAGATGTTTAGTCCCAAAAGGAATATTGTCTTAGCCAACAATACCTGGAAGAACACAAATTATTCACCCTTACCCAAAGACTTCAAGGCAGCACTTGTTTTTGTGCTGTGCCTTTAAGTTAACTCCAATTTATATTGACGCCATGGTAGGGTCTTCTTTGCTTGTGCCATCCTCTTAGAGTGAAAGTTGTGACTTGTTGCCCCATATCCCAGTATACATGGTTCATTTTATTTACTGGTGAAATAAGTTAGGAGAAAAGAAAGGGAGATATCTCTGTCAAAAGTTACCTAATGAACTTTGTGACTAAGTGAGGTTTTGAATCTCTACTTCCCTAATCCATAGACAGGGGTGGATGACAAATAGCTCTGCAAATATTCTTGGACTGCAGTTTCCATCATCCCTAGGTACCCTAGATAATGGGAAGCAGATGTAATGAGAATATTGTACAGTAGTCCAACACTATTTAGAAGATCAAACATTCCCATTTCCTGCCCTAATCTGTTATGTTCAACAAAGAGAGAAAGAAGTGAATGGTATAGAACAAAGACTGTAGTAGGCACAGCTTTCCTAAATCCTGCACCATGATCAGATTGCATCCAGTGAAATTCTTTCTTCTTCCCAACTATGAAAAATCCAGGACTACTGTTTCCCCCCTTTCTCTTTTTGGTTTGCAGACATATTGCTACCTGGCTGGGTCTTTTAGATGATCATGCTCTATTTGTTTTGAATGGGCTATACCTTAGGGATGCCTTTTTACCTGTCTAGCGTGGCCTTGAAGCTTATTGCGAAGCAAAGGGAAACAGTTGCTTCATGTAGCAGCCAATTCCAGAGGGGGTACTGTTTTTAGGCCTCCAGCGTGTACATGTGTATTGTATATCATATGAAAGAAAGAAAAAGAAGAAAGGGAGGGAGGGAGGGAGGGAGGGAGGGAGGGAGGGATGGAAGGAAGGAAGGAAGGAAGGAAGGAAGGAAGGTATATGTGTTGTTTATATTTATGCATTAAACTGATTTCCCCCATTTTGCTTCAGGTACCAGAATATTGCAGAAGAGACCTGAGAATGTAGGTTTAAATCAGTACCAGACAACTTGTGACCCATCAAGCTGCAGAAGGCAAATTGCAGAAGGTATAAATGAGAGCATTCTAGATTTTGTTGAACTTGGAAAGGTTACCTCTGTGGATTATAACTCCCAGAATTCCCTAGCCAGTATAGCCACTTCATTACATGACTCTTTCTAGTACACCATTTAAAATTTAATTGTCAGCTTTGCTTATTTTATGACAGTGTTATTTCTTTGTTCTTCTGCTGAATGCTGCTTCAGGTAGATGTTGCTATTAGACTTATATGATTCTATGATTGTATGCTTTCCAAAGATGTGGCGCCACCATTTTGTCTTCATTTTCACAGGGCCTGGCAACTGCTCTGTATCCTGTGATACCTACATGCCTCACAGTGACTCATGGTCTGAACTCTCATAACTCTTGGTAATGAGTTTAACTGCAGACCTCATCAGTTATAGTCAGACCCATCTAGCTACATTTTTGGACTTCTTCCCCTCCTCCTTCTTTTTTTAAAATGTAAACTACCTAGCCTGATGAAAAAGTCTGGAGACCTTGAAAGTGTGCTTACTTGAAAGCTTGTGCAACTGTGGCTATCCTAATAAAGGCTCCCTGTGACAGATAACAATCATAGCCCATAGGTCATGCCCATGCTAATACAGTGGACCCTCCACATTCACTAGGGTTAGGGACACAGGACCCCCATGAAACTGGAAAAATTGCAAATAAGAAAACACACTTTTTTTAACCTGAGAGAACGCCTCTCTAGGGATATCTAGGTCCTCCAGGGCAAATCTGTTGTCAACATCTGCTGGGAATTGACCACAGAATTGCACTGGAGGACCTACAGATGCCTAGAGAAATGCTCTCTCTAGGAATATCTAGGTTCTCCAGCATGATGTTTGGAGCTAGTTGACCTTAAAGTCAATCTAAAGATGACCTAGAGATTCCTTGAGAGATGACCTAGAGATACCTAGAGAGAACATATTAATCAAAACTGCAAATAATTGAATCTGCAAAAGTCAAAGCCGCAAATGTGAAGGGTCAACTGTAGTTCTAAACTGGACCTTTGTCAAGTTGATCACACTTCACCAGCAGTGGTATAAAGAAGATTCCAGGAGCTAAAGCCAATAGAGACTACACATGTCAAATTAAAAGATATATATTATATATATATATATATATATATATATATATATATAGAGAGAGAGAGAGAGAGAGAGAGTACAGAGGTGGAGAACCACTAGTGCTTCTGAAGTTGTTGGACTCCAACCCCCATCAGTGGCACAAAGTATGGCCAGCAGCTAGGGAACTGTAGTTCAATTACATCTGAACGACTACCACAGGTTCCCCACATTTAATTTAGAAGTTGGTATACCATGGAGAAATTTATCTAATAATATAGAATGCAGTGGGCATTAAGTAATTACATTGTGTAATTGAATAGCTAGACTGATATAGAATATAGGAAAAAAGAAGTGTACAGTCCTCCCTCCATTCTATTGGTTTTGGAACCCATGTCCCTCGCTTATGCACAAGGGACGAACAGAGGGGGAAATAATGGGACGTGTGCCCGAGGCACATGCATGCGCTCCCACAGCCTCGTGCCTATATTCAAGTCAGTGGGGCTTGAATATAGGCAAAACTCCATTTTCACGAGGGGGTCTGGAATGGATCCCCCGTGAAAAAGGAGGGGTGACTGTATTTTTCAGTTCATGAACAATGGGTTTACAGCCATTCTACATAGCAACTTTCTCCTATTTCATGTGTGCTTACTCTGACGTCAAGACGGTTCCCATTTTACAGATGGGGAACTGAGGTCGGGAGGCAGTGACTTGGCCATGGTTACATTTTAGCAGCAACTTCTCTTAGGCACAATCTTATGCACACTAAAGGGAACATGTATTATGTTCTCTGTCTAATATCACTACCTGAGTGTGATACTGTACAGTAGGCACAGTAATGTGTGTCAGTGGAAAGGAGCGCAGCATCTATTAATAGGATAGTCAAGTGATAGTAGGCCAGAAGCTAAATCTGTGTCATGATTTGCACTAGAATGATAGAAATTTTGAAAGAAACTCCAGGGCTATATGCCTAGTTATATTTCTGGAGCAATATAGTCAACATCAATAAAAAATATGTTTTTAAAATTCATGCAGTGCAGTCCTATATAAGTCCAACTATATTCAATGCAGCTTCTTCCAAGGTAAGCATACATCTGACTGCAGGCTGAGTTAATTAACCCAGAGTAATTATTGCTCCCTTCATCCATACTTGTAGCCACGAATGCAAATCAGAGTCCCTACTTCACCCATAAGCTTGCATCGGAAGGTCAGTACAAAAAAAATGAACTCATTTTGCTCATTGACTGATTATTCTTTTACCACCCTAAGAATTAAGTGCTTAATTCACATCAAGTGGTTTTGAATACTGTGTCCTTGATGTCTCAGAGTCATTTCCTCTTGAAAAGTGGCAAAATGAAGAGATTGCTCCCCAACTGGCAAAATGCCTTCCTTCGTACCTCATTAACAGCAGTTGATTGATATTTCCCAGTGTTTTGTGTTGGAGTTGCTGCCGATGTTTAGTGATTCGGTAAGTATTTTAAAAGTCATCACCGACTTTTGCAAATAGGACAAAGCTGGCTCAAGACGTTTTGTTGCCTGTTGTGAAGGGCAAGATAGAAGCCAGCCCTCTCCGCCTCTGCAAATTCCACGCAACAGAAATGTCTATAATCTTACTTCAACTCTGGCAAAAGGACAGCATCCTCTTCCATTGCAGCTGAAAGCTATGGGTTAGCTGTGGCTCAGAAAGGGAAGCTGTGGCGTAAACTGGCCCACTGGGGAGCACAGTCTGACCTGCAGATGTCTCCCAATTGCATCTCCTCTTTCTGAAACCTTGACAGAGGGACAGGCAGAAATGGGCCAGCTTTGCTCTTCATTCGCGCACCGTTCATTCTGCAAGGCATATGGTGAATGTGGCATGAAATACATCCAGCCAGAACTTCGGGAATTATGGAGTAGGAAATGGGAGTGGAGCAGTGGTTTGTAAAATCAAAGAATCATAGAATCACAGAGTTGGAAGATACCATAAGGGTCATGCAGTCCAACCCCCTGCCATGCAGGAAGACACGATCAAAGCACTCCCGACAAATGGCCATCCAGCCCCTGGTTTCTTGATTCCTTGCTCCTGCATCACTGTCTCTAAGAGAGGCAAATGGCTCAAAGAGTCTGGAGGAATGCAGTGTGTGTGTGTGCATATGTGTTTAAATGCCAAGGCAGATGGCTGGTTCCGCCCAATGATAGGGCTGGTCTTACTAGGCAAACAGAAAGATGATGCACAGTTCCATGTATTAGTCAAATATATGTGGCGCTAGCCTAATTGCCATCATATCAATTTCCTTCCCAGTGGTGAAGCCACAGAAATATGAAGGTGATTATTGAAACTGACATGCAGAGAATCAGCTACTTAAAAACCTAGTTTCCCGCATTCCTCTAAACAAGAGCAAGCATCTCTTTGTCATACATATACTATGTCCTAGATTGTGAGAATGGATGCAGAGTAATGTGTAAGGAAGAATATTGTACAGACAGAATGTTCTAGCTTGCAGGTTACAGCACATTCTTCCTCACCTAGGGAGAAATATAAACCAGAAACTCCAGTTGTCAACTTGGTTTAAAAGAAAGAAAAGAAATACACAGAACACATCTTGCCAGATGGAACTATGTTAGGGCTCTTTTTGTCTGAAGAATCCAAGGGCTTGTCTACACTGGTGAAAAACTCCGTAATCTCCCTGAAGCTGGTGGTGACAGTCCTGACAACATATGGATACTTCTGGGGAGAACCTGTGGGGTTTTTTTTTTGTCCTTAACCTGACTTTGCCTTATCATTCATTTTCTTGGCACTTGTTTGTTCAGAGAGGATTTGCCATTGCCTTCCTCTGAGACTGAGAGAGCCAAGGCTACCCAGGGATTTGAACCCAGGTCTCCCAAAATGCAAAGTCGGAAAAGGTTAATAAATAAATAGGTCTCAAACTGGACCATTCCTGCAGTGTGTTTCCTGCAGAGCCAAGGCCATCCGGGGATTCGAATCCAGAATTCCCGTCCAACATTTGAACGACTAAACCAGGCACGCTCTTTCACGGAGGGGTGCATGCGTCCCTTCACGTTGCCGGCCGGCTTATATAGCCGCCCCATGAACTTCGTAGGGTTTTCTTTCGGCCTGGAATACTCGGAATGGAGCGATGTCTAAATCTTATCTGCTCAGAGTCAACATTGGCTTAATTGCTGCACATCATTAGCACTTCACAGCAACAAATTGATCGGGTTTTTTTGTGTTAACCTGCATTTGAATCAGTGAGAGATTGGGCATGAGGCCTACTGAGAGCAAGTCTAGTTTCTAACTCTTGCTCATCTATCTATCTGTCTATCTATCCATCCTGTGCTGCTCTCTCTCTTCCACACATCCATCCCCCTCCTGGCAAGTCTGGCAGTTGGTTTAATCTATAACCAAGTGTGGGGCCCTCCCTCTGCTTTGTCTCTCTCTAGTGAGGCAGGAGGGTGTGCTCTTCTCCATGGAGACCCCTGCACCCCCACTGAGGTCGGGGACCCTCATTGTCTCTTGGTGTTTTGCTTCATTAAATCTTTATCGGAGTTCATTAAAAGTGTGGTTCGGACATTCCTGCATAGTCTATTAATCCTGCCTGACAGAGTCCCTTCCCCCTCGCTCCCAGCAGCCCCACCATTATCCCCCACCAAGGTCACAAAAGCACCATCTGTTTCTGCCGTGTTTACTCCCTCCTGACATGTTGGCGGGGGAAGGGATGCTACAAGCACCACAGCCTCCCCCTCACAACCACCACCACCACCAATGGAAGCCTCTATATTGGAATGCATCCCTCGGTTGGAAACCTGAGAGAAGAGGAGCACACAGGAATTTGGCTACCTTCCTCCTGCCTTCCTATTGCTCTCTGTGCTCCTGTTATTCTGAAAGAGGGAGGCTGCATCCACATTGCAAAAACAATGCCGTTTGACACCGCCTTAACTGCCCTGGCTGAATGCTATGGAATTCTTAGAACTGTAGTGTGTTCTAAGACTATGCACTACAGTTCCCAGAATCCCATAGCATTCAGCCAGGGCAGATAAAGCGGTGTCAAACCACGTTGCGGTGTGGATGCAGCCCAAGAATCTAGCTTCCAAGGAACAAGAGTTTTTGTACAGGACCATGCTTTGTGGTGAAGGATATCATGCGTGCAAACTGTGGAGGGCTTTTAGGAAAACGTCTTCCTGGTGAATCTTTGAATCATAGGAGTTTATCACATCGAGAGTTTATCCTGTGAATGTCCCAGAGAAATCATGCAGTTACGCGAAACTATTTCACACACCGTTGTACAAATCCGCCATTGAAGTGGTCACAAAGAAGCATTAATGTGCATCTTTTTCCTTTCGGGATTTCAGCGACCATGCATTTCCGATATCACTTCATCTGCACAAGTGCGTGTGATAATCAATTGCCCACCATTTTCGCTTTATTTGTGGGATGTTTTAAATGCGCTTTAATCTCTTTTTAATGCTTAAATTATCCCCAGTGTGATAAACTCCACAGAGCTGGAAGAGACCACAAGGGTCATCCAGTCCAACCCCATTCTGCCACGCAGGAACTCTCAATCAAAGCATCCCCAACAGATGGCCATCGAACCTCTGCTTAAAGACCTCCAAGGAAGGAGACTCCACCACTCTCCAAGGAAGGAATGTGTTCCACTGTCAAACAGCCCTTACTGTGAGGAAGTTCCTCCTAATGTTGAGCTGGAATCTCTTTTCCTGTAGCTTGCATCCATTGTTCCATGTTTTAGTCTCTGGAGCAGCAGAAAACAAGCTTGCTCCCTCCTCAATATGACATCCATTCAAATATTTAAACAGGGTATCATATCACTTCTTAACTTTCTCTTCTCCAGGCTAAACATCCTCAGCTCTCTAAGTCGTTCCTCATAGGGCATGGTTTCCAGGCCCTTCCCCATTTTAGTTGCCCTCAAAAAGAAAGGAGTCGTATCACTTGGAAGTCTGGGGGCTTTATCACACTAGTCCCTTTCACGCTGCCATCACAGTCAAAACACAAAATGGCAACCTAGCGCTGTTATCACAGCCATCGTTGCACTGTGATTGTATTTAGCACAGCTGGAGCTGCTTCCTCCATCGCACTCCCTTCCTGTCCTGTCCTGTCCTTTAACTCTGTCCTCCCTTCTGCCCCAGCATGCTTTTGTCCATTTCCCCCCAATTTTTGTTGTGCCAAAAAAATAAATACTTGAGGCTTCCTCTAGGGCTGAGAATATGTTTCACAGAATCACAGAGTTGGAAGAGTGACTTGCCCAAGGTCACCACTTTGGTTTCCATGAATGAGGCGGGATTTGAACCTTGGCATCTTGGAGACTTAATCCAATTCTCAAAGCTTACAGGATCTCTCCTTACCTGTAATCTATTACTTCCAAATTCTACTCTTTCTACACTCATAGAATCATATGAGATTATCACATGTGATCCAAAGCAACTTATCACTGACGGGATAGATGCATGTTTAACCGGGAATGACGGATCTTACCACATTCTTCAGAGGCAGTGATAGGATTTTCCCATTCTTGAAAAGCAGTGGGATAAGTTTGGGTTGCATTCGGGCTGCATATGAGCTGCCTATGGGGAATGTGGTAAGATCCATCATTGCCAGTGAAACGCGTGTCTGTCCCATTGGGGATAAGTTGCGTTGGATCGTGTGTGATAATCTCCATAGATTGATAGAGTTGGACCACAAGGGCCATTCAGTCCAACCGCTTGCCATACAGGAATACACAATAAAAGCAATCCCAATAGATGGCTACAGTCCCTTGCTCAAGTAGGCTGTGTCATCTTGAGACTGAGAATCACAAAAAGCGCTGTCCTTATTCAGAGAGACCATTTGAAGAGTACAGAAGTGGCACAGCATACTGATCCCACCTTCACCATCCAGATTTCAGGCCACAAGGTGATTTATTCCCAAGAAGTACTTACATTTCTGGCCAGCTAACATTCACTATTTTTATAAGCCATTAAATAATTTTTATTTATGGGCTTGTTCAAGACCTCTCTCTCTCAATCCCTCACTCCCACTCTCTTTCTTTTTAACCCACTTTTCTTCTATAGTAACTCAGGCACACAAATCAATCAAAACAATTCAAAGGCGCCACAATCGATTATTAAGAGAAGACCAAACTAAACCAGAATCAACAACAGCAAACAAACAGCAATGGTACAAAAGAGGACAACACTAGAGAAGTGTGTGTGTGTGTATAAAACTGGCTCTTAACTCTGGAAGTCACTGCAAACTCACCAGAGCTTGAGCCTATGTGTTTTAGGATGGCAGAATCAGATCTTTTTAATTCAAGCTGGCCAGGGACTGAGTAGTGACTAGCTGCGTGCCAGGTTCTGTCCTGGGGCCAGTGCTATCCAACATCTTTATCACTGACTTGGATGAAGGAATACAGGGCATGCTTATCAAATTTGCAGATGACACTAAATTAGGATGAGTAGCTAATACCCCGGAGGAGAGGATCAAAATTCAAAATGACCTGAATAGGTTAAAAATCTGGGTCAAAACTAACAAAATAGATTTCAGCATGGAGAAATGTAAGATACTGCACTTAGGTTGGAAAAAAAGGAAATGCAGAGATATAGGATGGGGGACACCTGGCTTAAGGAGACTATGTGTGAAAGGGGTCTAGGAGTCCAAGGAGACCACAAGTTGAACATGCAACCAATTCTGCTCCAGGATTTGAGGGAGTGGTTCACAGGGTGACATCTTCCTCTACAAATGGATGGGGCCAATGGTCTGTGCTATCCTACAGTTCCCTCTGATCACCAGAGTTGTGTTGAAGAGATAAACTGACATGGCAAATGCTATTTTGATAATAGTGGCAGAGGCAGTTTGCTGCTTGGCTACGTGCTTTCAGGTCCTTATTTATACTGGTCACCACCAATGGCCTTTATCTTTCACTCTAGTCTGGATTCCCACACCAGAACTGACGCAGCCTTTGGGAAGGCATTGTTGCTCTCCCTTTTGAAATGAGTCCATGGCTTTGATATTTTTGGATAAGAGTACTATTACAGTGTGTTTAATAAAGTTTGTTGATTATGATTTACTTATTGTTTCTGGCATGATACCCCCATCAACTGTGTGGGTAGCTTGTGATATCCCCTGTGTGTGAGTCACAGAGACCATGAAGAAGGACAGGTTGCATACTTGTAACTGTAGTTCTTTGAGTGATCATCTGTGAACTCACACATATCCGTCGATCCTTTCCTCTTCATGTTTCCAGCAACGTTAGTTCATGGGATGCTGCTACATGGCATCCTTGCGAATTGAGGTAAATAAACAAGGCGGCAGAGAGCTATGGATGGGTGCAGTTACCTCCAAAAATGGATCTTCCAAGTTCCAAAGATGCACTGCACAGGCTTGGAATATCCCAGTGGGTTGAGTTCACAAATGACCACTTGAAGAACTATAGTTGCAGGCATGCGACCGGTCCTTACTTTTTAGTTCTTTTAAAATGGTATTTAAAAGCATTTTAGAGGCATATTGAGTATACATTTTTCAAATGTTATACCATTTTAAAAATCAGTACTAACGTTCTTCTCATGAGGCACATGTAATGAAAGTAATGAGTAATGGAATGAGTCATAAGCAACCCACTTATATTAACGGTAACAAATGAGGTTCTTGGCTGTTAGGACCTAACAAATTAAAATCAATAAAGTTACAAATTATGTTGTGCAAATTTCCAAATGAAGAGAGGCAATTTAATTAATTTCTTAACTAAACTGATTGACCTAAGTTGGAATTTTAGCATTAACTTAATGCCAGAATGAAGTCCCACTGTTATTTAATTAAATGCAAGATAATGCTAAAGTGCGAACAACTTTTACATTTCCAAGCTGGTTCTTTATCCAAAGCCTAGTTTACCTTAGAATTGTGCAAAATTACTTCTAATTTTCAGTTAGTGCTTCAGCATTGGAGAATTACAAGGCTTAGGTCACAAGATTCAAACCACTTCAAATGCTGGATCTACTTTTTAAAGGGTTTTTGAGGTTGGCATCCTCATAAATTAATCCTTTCTACTCCGTTTCTTAAACTAGTAAGTATCCATATTACTGAACCCAGACATTTCTTTAGGTCTGCTAAATCTGGAGGTCTTCAGAAAATTGTAGAAACCAGAAACACTGGAAATACATGTGAAGAAAGGAGTTTCCCAATAAGAAAAAAAAAAATCAGATATCTAAGAACATCACATCATCAACTTTGTCTTCTGTTCTTCAAAATATTTTGGCCTAAATCTATGTTCTTCAAGTTTTCCGATTTGTCAGGGATTAATCCTGTCATCCCACTTTTTCAGCTACCTTAAAACTGTCCCAATCTCTCTCACTTCTTCTCACTTCCCCCCTTTATCCCCCCTTTATCCTCATCTTACTTCAGTTTTTGCACAACGAGGAGCTTATCGCATGAACTTTGGAGTTTATCACATGGGAGGAATTTCTCTTAATTTCGAATGAAAAGAAAGTGGGGCCAGAATGCATTCACCTGAATTCACTAGTTCAACGAATTTATGTGAATTCGAATTGTGTTCAAACTGACTTCCCATAGCCTGAAAATTGTTTGCCATTGCCCGAAATTGCGTCTGATCACCTCTCATGCAATAATGTTAAACCCCATGATTGCGTTCGGATTGCCTTTGGATTATACTTCTAATTTCCCTTGTCTGATAATGTCCTTTAAAACCGTCTTAAGCCTCCCGGGCAGCAGCCAGGACGCGGGATGAAGGCAGGGATTATTGCATGCTAAATTGCCGCCGATTTACCATCTGCCATCAGACTGGGTCCAAGCCAGGTCCCAGCTGTGCTCCACCAGCACTTTTTTGAAGTTGGAAGTTTTCCGGCTTATGAAAAGTGCTGGCGGAGAGTGGCTTAGACCTGGGCTGACTGCAGGTGGTGATTAGGTGGAGATTTAACATGTGATAATCCCTATCTCCATCCCGCGTCCCAGCTGCAGCCAGGGAGGCTTGAGCCAGTTTTAAAGTTCATGCAATAAACTCCAAAATGCAATGGCTACAGACATACTTGTAAGATAGTTAATTCCAAAATGATCAGAGTTAGATGGTCAAATGTGATGTAAGATAGTATCTAGGTAGGGATTTACAGCTCTATCACTGTTGTTGAGGTTCTCATTTTTACTCCACTCATTTTTCCTCTTTGTTCTGTTGAAGTTGTGGGCATTGTCCGAATCACACAAGTGTGTGTGTGTGTATAGGTTTGCATTCCCTCCCCTAAACTTATGTATTTTGATCTGCATTTTCAGTTATATGAAATGCATTTTGAATGCATGTGCCCATTGACTAAAAGTGTGTGTCCGTTTTAGAAATGTGTGTTGCCAAGTGCTTTTTTTCCTTTTCCTTTTGGTTCTGTTGAACACATCACAATCCTGAAATATCTGGATTCCTAGTGTCACATTACATCATCCAACTCTGTACTTATTTCTGGGAGACACACATCCACTAAAAATACAAACTTAGACAATCCACTCAAATTCCTACTTCTAGGCAAATAAATAGCCTGAGCTGGAGTAAGACTGCTTCCATCTGGGCAAATTTTCTAGGTGGTACAGTCGGCCCTTCTTATACATGGATTTCTTATACACGGGTTCAAGCATCCATGGTTTGAAAATGTTCAAAAAAAGTATAAATTTCAAATATCAGACCTTGATTTTCCACTTTTTATAAGGGACACCATTTTGCTATGTCATTATATTTAATGGGACTTGAGCATCCATGGATTTTGTTATCCATGGGGGAACTTGGAACCAAACCCCAGCATATAACAAGGGTCCACTGTATAAGGCAGTATTCTGCCCACTCTTGGTCACTGCTTCCTTTTCCATCCAGATGCCCATTTTGTTCAGTATGAAATGAGAAGAAGAATAAAAAGCAACAAAAGGATTGCTTTCCCCTTCTCTCTCAATCATAACAAGATAGCTGGACACAGTAGTGACTGGCCAGCAGCTGCTTTGTGCTGCACCTCTTGTGGAGCCAACATTAGGGTACCGTTTGTGCTTTGGGGCTCCTGCTGTCATTCGCCAACTGTGTTCTGAATCCAGAAAGTGTTTAATGCAGATGTTGGCTGATGAACGGTAATCCCTTGGAATCAACTGCGGATAAAAGGCGACTCGCTTTATTGTCCGTTACACAGGCCTGGGCCTTTTATTTGAGAAACAGTCCAGGGACAAGACTGCCTCTTAAATGCTTTACTGAGGAGAGAGCATTTTGCAGACTCAAGTAACACCACCATTGCTAGCAGCACCTGCCCAAATTCTTCCTCGTGGGAGAGAGTGTGGGAGAAGCTGGATTTCTGCTGCAGTTTTAAGATCCCCTCCAGGCTGATATCTTATCTAGGGCTATGGTAGAGGGAGGCTGGATGATGCAGGCTGATATGGCCGGAGGGAACGGTCCAACCTTTATTCAGACATTTATTACAGCATTAAGGGAAAATATTTTGAAGTATTAGCATTTAGAGAAAAGAGAGAAAGTTCAGAATGGCATCAATTTCCCCTTGGTTGAAGGAAGAGTCCTGGGGGTGGGGGGTGGAGAAGAGACATCAAGGAATGAAATCTGGGCTACACCTAGTTTCAGTAATTAATTATACAACTGAATCTAATTACTGTACATATTTTAAAAACATCATGCTCTTCCTCCAGTCAGCTCAGGGCAATACAGTGCAGATTATCGCATGAAGCTTCCCTCCCGATGCTGTTGCGGCTTTTAAAACACCCAAAACATCAACTATTCTTTTCATCTTAACACGCAATTGCGAATTGATAACAAGTTGCTGATGCATCTTATCGCACTACTGTTCTGTTTACTCATCAGCTATCTGAGATTAAGTAAAGTAGTCTTGCTTTCACTGGGAATGCAGGGTATGGGCAGTGAAACCAGTTTAAATCCCTTTTCTCCTGCCCCATATGAAAATATTCCCTCCTCAGTAATAAGAAGTTCTGCTTTCATTGGGCATGTTGGTGGTGGTAGGGGCTGTGTACAATGAAATACATAGATATAGGATGGAGGGCACCTGGCTTAACTAGACTTGTGTGTGAAAGGGATCTAGGAGTCCTAGTAGACCACAGGTTGAGCAGGAGTTAACAGTGTGATGTGGTAGCTCGAAAGGCCAATGCGATTGTAGGCTGCATCAATAGACGTATTGTGCCTAATTCAAGGGAAGAATTAGAGCTACTCTATTCTGCTTTGGTCAGGCCTCACCTGGAATACTGCATCCACTTCTGGGCACCACAATTCAATAAGGATGTTGAGAAGCTGGAGCGTGTCCAAAGGAGGGCGACTAAAATGGTCTGGAAACCATGCCCTATGAGGAACGCCTAAGGGAACTGGGTATGTTTAGCTCGGAGAAGAGAAGGTTAAGAGGGGATATGATAGCCCTGTTTAAGTATTTGAAGGGATGTCATATTGAGGATGGAACAATCTTGTTTTCTGCTGCTCCAGAGAACAGGACCCGGAACAATGGATGCAAGCTACAAGAAACGCCATTTCCCCCCGTTCGCGTAGACTTTCCCCGGTGGTGTGTAAAACATTTTCTTTTTTTTAAAAGAAGAAAGTTAAACTGGGTTTTTAGAGAAGGAGGGAAAAAGAAAGGAAATGTAGAAAGGGAGGCTGGCAAAAACTTTTTGTGAGCGGAAAGGAAAAAGAGAGAAAAACCCCCCAAACCCTGAACGTGGTTCCTTCATCCAGCCTTGTTTCCTTTTTTGAGACAGAAAAGGGGTGGCTGGCTGCTGCATATTGGGGTGGTTTGAAGAAGAAGGGAGGGATAAGAAGAAGGGGGGGGGGATTAGACGTCACTGTGACATCTAATCGCCTAAGTGCTTGATTGACAGCATTAAAAAAAAACGGTTCCAGAAAGGCAATGGGAACGGGGAACAAAAAAATCCATGTCAAAATACAATGGAGAAATATAATTGGGAACAAGAATATGGGTCAAGAAAAACCGAGTCCATTTGCTCCCTTTTGTAATGGGAATGATGGACCTGATTCAAATGCGATTCAGAAACTTGATCCGATCCAGACTCGCAGAGATATATGTTGCTTTATATGCATGGCTCTAGAGACTTATTTATATGGGGCTCTAGAGACTTATTTCTCTCCCTACTCTCAGACGTTTGTGCAGCATTTCTAGATAGTCAAGGGTGAAAGAAAAGATACTCTGCCCATCCTGAAAGGCATGCACTTGTTATTATTACATACAACATCCTTTCATGTTTAGTAGATTCAAGTATTCCAGAGTTTTGATGAGTCTTGGCTCTAATTCTTCCCTAAGAAAAAGTATCCCATTATCAAGCCTAGGGTAAAGGGGTTATATATGCTTGGAGGTGGCAAAACACTGCTTGCAGCTAAGCTCTCTTCCACAAGCCCCTTCTTTGGCCTTGATCCCACCAAAGACTGGGAGTAAGAACTAACAATGGCACAGACTAATATCTGCGCCCCCCCTTTCCTTTTCCTTTTAATCTTGGCAGGTGTTAACTCTTCACCCCAATCTTTGCCAACAGGGTGTGTGTAGATGGTGTGTTTCCTAGTTAATCCTGTTATCTCATTAACAGGAGCTCTTTAATTGCCAAATAGCCCTTCAGTTAAGTTTGAAAAGGAGAAAGGAGGATAGATTGCATGGTGTATATGTGGAGAGAAGGGACTATGTTGGGTCAACACAGACTCAAATAGTATTAACATGGAGGAAAGTGACAAGCGGGGAAGGGAATCAAATCTAGAATAGGAAGAAAACAGTTGATCAGGAGGTCTGGATACTCAAGCAGGGTGTGTGCATGCGCGGGTCAGAGTCCAAAAAACTTACTTTTTGGACTTTAGCACCAAGAATCTCCCAGCCAGCAAAATTAGTGGCCATTCTTACTAAGGGATTCTGTGATATGTAGTCTAAAAATGTAATGATCCCAAACTCTGGACTAGAATCTGTGCCAGAACCAGGTTAGGGAAAGAAGCAGAGTACCAGAGTGGTGTAGTGATTTGAGTGTTGGACTAGAACTTTGGGAGATCAGAATCCAAATCCCTGCTTGGCCATAGAAACCCACTGGGTGGCCTTGGGCAAGTCACACTGTCTTCACTTCAGAAGAAGACAATGGCAAATACCCTTTGAACAAGTCTTGGCAAAGAAATAAAATTAAGAATTTCCCTTAAGATTTTTCTGCCATAAGTCAGAAATTACTTGAAGTCACACAACAACATCAACAATAACAACAATGGAAAGATGCACACAGTGGGCACCCTCCCTGAACAGGCCCACCTGCTACCAGTGCCACCCACTTACACATTTGCTTAGTCCATAAAACTGCCCTGGGTCCAAAGTCTAGGAAGAGTGCTGTTTTGTGAGCCCTCTCTTGTCCTGCTTACATGTGGAGGGTGCCTAGAGGAATGGTGTGTGTGTGTGTGTGTGTGTGTGTGTGTGTGTGTGTGTGTGTGTGTGTGTGAAGACATTAAGGCATTCTCGAAAAGGGAAACTGCCACCCTCTCCTCTTGCTGGCCCTCTCCCACCACTGGGTGATGTCTTTGGCAGCTCTGCGGTATAGAATTTCCTTTTGCCTCTGGACCTTGGAATGGACACCTGTTTTTCTTTAAGGAGAGAGGAGTGCTGCTTTGCAGATGTGCTCTGGATGCAACTGCAGAACGGCTCCCCTGCTCTTGACTTCCCAAAGAAGTGGCTCCTGTGCCTGGGAGTGATCAGATAGCAACCTCAGTAGAGCATATTCCTGGCCTCCATTGCAGAATACGACTGCCACTCTCCTGATCCCCATTTCCCATCTGTGATTGAGGTGGGATTTTCACACGGTCGAGAGGTTTAAACCGGCAAGGATTTAAACCCTTCTCTGCTGGTGGATTAGACCCTCAGCTGCTTGCAAGGGCATATGTCACCCCATTATGTCCATCCGTGCACGCACATGCCTGCCACAGCCAGGAGACTGTGAAAAGCCCTGTTGCTTTCTACCCTCTGCCGGGTACTGCTTAGAACAGTGCAACATATAGGTGCAAATCTTTCTAAGTACCTAGTTGTGAAAGGGCAAGAGGATGGAGTGCTCCCTTGTGACAGAGAGGTTGCTGTGGGAGCAAAGTGCAGCCTGTTGCCCAGTGCCTCCCTCCCCCATTCCCTGACTGTCTGGAAAATGCACAGCCTTGTCAAATCCATGTACAAGCCGTCAAATATAGGGCACGAATAAACAGATGAACAGAGGCCTGAGAGAGAGAGAGAGAGAAAGAGAGAGAATGGTATCATTTGTCAGAGGTACTTTGACTGTGGATTCCTGCATAACAGGGGGTTGAACTTGATGGCCATTGAGGTCTCTCCCAACTTTATGGGGTTATTCACACTGTGAAATTAATCCAGTATGAATCTGGGTTAAATCTCCATTGTTCCCACGCATCTCGAATGCATCTGATTTTTGGGGGTGGTGCTGCCAAAACCCCCACTTAATCTGAGATAGTCAATATCAGTTTTTTCCATGAGTTTTAAAAATAAGATCTGCATTGTCAGTAGTGTAAATAACTGATGCGAAAAGACCTGAATAGATCCATGATAAAATACTACATACCAAAAAAAAAGGGGTTCTGAATGCATTCACATTGTCAACTCCATCTTTATTCGCATGTTTGCACGCGTGAACAACTGAACTTGCAGAGATATGTGTTGATGCGGTTCCATAGTGTGAATAACAAACCTGGAATGCATGCATAAGACGATTCACATAATTGTGCTAAAAAAACATGTTTGAATGACCCCTATCATTCTATGATTTAGGGATGCTAAACTAAGCTCCTTCAACAAGCTCACCTGCCCACTTGACTCTCAAACCTTCTGGAGAATTCCACCTGGGGCAGGCCCTTGTATGCAGAATAAAACATTGTGCTTTGGGCAGCAGCATGAGGGGGAAAGAAATTAAAAAGAAAAGTAGGGATTCTTCTTTGAATGGTAACACAATGCTTTTTCAAGCCCTGGCCTATCTTTTTGGGGGCCAACACTAAGTCCACTAGTTGAGGCTGCTGGTTGGCTTTCCATCTAGCTGGAGCATTGTTTGGTGAGGTGGAGAGTATCAGATTCACATGAAGGGATTGTTCAGTACCCCATATCCAGCCTAGATCATGCGCATGAAATACATTGTGTGGCCTTGGAAAAGGCACGGGCCCTTTTTATTTCTATGTTTCTCAGCCTTCCTGGGTTGTTATGAGGACAACACGAGATCCAAATTGTATACAAAGTGCTTCTTCTGCGACGAAGAGCTGCAGAAATTAATAATCACCCATTAATCCTATAGAGAAACACCTGCTGTGGTATTAGTTCTGTTTCATTAATTCTGCCAAGGAAAAAGATAATAATACGTTACTCAAGAGTTCCTAGGTTACAGCTGTATTGTCATGCTAACTGATAACTTTTCAAGTAGAACCCAGCACACAAGCTGTGTACCATGGCCCACCTGATACTTCATAAACTCCTTGGGTTTGGTGCCTGCATAACTTCTGAAGCATGTGGGCTGAAATGTATATGCTTGCATAAATGTCAGGTATGCATGCTTTCTATCTGCAGATTGGGGCGGGGGGGGGGGGGGGAGAAGGCAAGAGTCTCGATTGCACATAGAGAGCCTCGCTATCTGTGTGCATAGTTGGTGTCCATAGACTTATTCAGAACGTATGCTGAATGTGTACAAGAAGCAGATGTGAGGACAGTGAGCACAATTCCCCCCATTTCCTCTATACCTATTCACTCTCCTTCAATGTGCATGCATCATAATCTATGAAGAGGGCTATAGAAAACCAGGGCTGTTTTTAGCTAAGAACATAAGAAGAGCTACATTGGATCAGGCCAAAGGCTTATCTAGTTCCACAAAACAAGGACATAAGCCAAGGCAACTCTACCATTTGGCAGATTGAAGCAAACACCACAGGTGCTGAGGGAAGCAGTGTCAATCTGTTCTTGAACTCTCCAGGTGTTCAATTGTTTGAGGACAGTGCCGTATATGCCACCCTTCCTCTCTTGGGCACTCTAAACCAGCCTGCTGCTTCAAGTGTGGTGGAAGCCACTATCCCGTCACAAGTGTTCAAATAAGATTCGACAGCCAGTTTAGCTGGCTTCTGTACACAAGCACCAAAATGTTGTGAGCTGGATCTAACATGAGCACACATTTATGCGTCTAGTATTGAGAGTCTTGTGATCCTGGAGGTCATATGACTGGTAGGCTTTGATAGACTTATGCTTCATGACATCCCTGCTTTCATGGGCTATCATGTGCTGTGATGTGCACCAGGCAAGCCACGTTGCCATATGAGTGAGCAAGGAAGCAAGGAAATACAGCCCTTGTTTAGCTGTGAGGATGTGCACTGGAATTGAATCCACTGATGGAGGCCATCTGCCAAGATCCATATAAATATATATGACTTCAACTGAGTGCTAAATCTGTTGTGTCTAAAGACATTTGGCTGAGGATTCCGAGATGACAAGCCAAAGGCCGTGCCTTTACTAGTGTCTTGCCGGTCTGGTGTGAAATGTAGCGGGAGGAAAGGGAATGGCGCACCATACTAATGAAGTGCGCTGCAGGATGACCTGGTGCTATTGCTGTTCCCGCAATCCACTCTGATAGCTATTATACCTGTGATTATGTCTGTGCTGCAATGCAGATCGCATACATTGGTGGTGAGACTGGCACAGATCTGGATTGTGCAGGTGGTCGGCAGCAGTGTGGACAATGTAAACATATGCGGGTTGGAAGCACAGCTCAATGTTGCTGAAGGTTCTGCCTGAGAAGACAGGGCCTTCGTCTCTGGCCAGGAATTGGTTGCATGTAATCACATTTTGGAAAAATACTGCAGGATGGCAGATTTTAAAAACCAGCCTATCCTCTTGAATGTTGTAGGGATACCTTTGGTGTTTGCACCTTTGATGGATACTCTGCCTTTCTTTGTCCTTTTGACTTTGACAACATTTACAGAACTCGCCTTTCTCTTAAAGAGAGATGCTTTTCCTCCCTGTGGTGGCTTAAGTGCCAAGCACCCTCCTTGAAAGCTTAGTAAGTGTGATGCTGCTGCCCCCTACTGTCAAGAACTTGCCTGCCTAAAGGTTGACATGGATGTGCCTAGGGCTGCATCCACACTGGAGAAATAACCCGGTTTGGCACCGCTTTAACTTGTCTGGCTCAAGGCTATGGAATTCTGGAAGTTGTGGGCCCAGAGCCGATCCAAGTCCCAGAATTCCATAACCTTGAGCCAGACAAGTTAAAGCGGTGCTAAACTGAGTTATTTCTCCAGTGTAGATGCAGCCTAGGTGTTTTTCTTCTTTAGTTCGCACCCACAGTCATGATTTAAGGGCATTTATTCCATTTGTAGCAAGGAGAGAGGGAAACATCCTGCAGCCACAGGGCTGTTTTGAGTAACATGGGACCTGTGCCTATCTTCTTCAGTAAGTCACATTGTCTCATAATATGTCCAAAATATGACAGCCTTAGCTTGGTTATCTTGGCTTCTGTCCACAGTTCAGGTTTGACTTACTGTAGGGCCCATTAATGTGTCTTTTTAGCAGTCCATGGTATATCTAGAACTGTCCTCCAGCAAACATTTCAAATTAATTCATTTTCTCTCTATCAGCTTCCTTCACTGTCAAGCTTTCACAGCTTGACTATGGAGATTATCGCACCACCTTTCCTCCCGCACTAGACATGGGATGTCAACTTAAATCGGTGGATTTTATCACACACAATCAGGCCTGGGCAGTAGGCATCCTGCACCTGATCTGCGCTTCTCCCGCACCTTTTAAAAAATGGGGAAGCCTGGGTTGGGTGCAGGTTGCACACGAGTGTGTGCAATAAAATCTGCCTATTTAAGTTTACATCCCACATCTAGCGTGGGAGGAAAGGCGGTGCGATAGAAGCTGGAAAAACAATAGTGTGGATAATTCTGATGTTGGTATGTAATGATTTCAAATTCTGTTACTAGTCGAACGCTACTTGAAATTTATTACCATCCACACACATTGGGAGTTGATCTAAGAAAAGCACAGACAATGGAGGAAATGTGTTTTCTGCTGTGCCAGAGGCTAAGACCCAGAACAATGATTTCAAATGACAAAATAAGGGAGATTTTTAATGAATGTGTAGAAGAGTTTTCTGAGGGAACAGCTTCAATTGTCAGACAGATTGCCTTGGAGGGACTTTCCTTCATCACAGGCTTTTAAGCAGAGGCTGGATGGCCTTCTATGAGATATGCTCTAGCTATGGATTACTTGCGGGTTGCAATGCTCCTAAGGTCCCTTCCAGTTTGTGATTCTCTAGAATACAAGCTGCTCTGTGGACTGAAGGGTGATACACTTCTCAACTGATTCTGTCCTAGGCCCAGTGTTATTCAACATCTTTATCAATGGCGTGTTACAGACCGCCTGAAAGCAGCGGTCTGCCGGCGCTGCCGGTTGCTGCATCCAGGAACTGCAGCAGCCAAACCGCACAGTTCCCAGATACAGCAAGAAAGAAGCGCCAAAATGGTGCTTCTTTTTGCACCCCAGAAGTGGCACCGTGAGGCGCTAGTCGCGCACTTGCGGCGTCACCTCCGGGGTGCGACGTCCGGACACTAAGTATTTGAAGGGGTGTCAGATTGAGGATGGAGCAAGCTTGTTTTCTGTTGTTCCAGAGACTAGAACACGGAACAATGGATGCAAGCTACAGGATTCCACTTTAACATTAGGAGGAACTTCCTGACAGGGCTGTTCGACAGTGGAACACACTCCCTCAGATTGTGGTGGAGTCTCCTCCTTTGGAGGTTTTTAAATATAGGCTGGATGACCATCTGTTGGGGATGCTTTGTTTGAGAGTTCCTGCATGGCAGGAGGTTGGACTGGATGGCCCTTGTGATCTCTTCCAACTCTATCATCTTATGATATGTGTTATGGTGTCATGTGCACTAATTGGATGAATGAATGGATTGTTAAATAAATTAATGGAATGAATGGGGGATGTGGTTCTGAGCATTTTGGGTAAGAGGGTCTTCAGGATTAGGTCTCTTCTGTTTAATTGCTTTAAATTCTCCAAATAAATTTAAATCAAGATGGGGAAAAATCCTTATAAATTTTATTTGCCTACTTAGAGATAGTGAAAAGTAAAAGTAAAAACCCAAGGGGAAACAGCATGCTTGAAATTGCTTACTACTTGAATGTGGCTATAATTGGATGGAAGCTACATCCCATGCATCAGTTCAAAGACTCCCCCATGGAGCATAGGTGGATTGCTCCCACTGCAAATTTTTAGGGCTCCCTTGAGGGACAGAAATGGGCAGATCCTGCAAGGAGAAGATGTGGAGGAGGGACCAGAGCTGGAATTTCAGCAATCTCATTAACTTCACAGTCACACTTCTGGAGAGGCAGTTAAGAGTCTGACTGACATCTCTTCCTGGGAACAAAGTAAGTTCATAAGAAAGGATGGGGTGCCGTTTCATTACTGTGGTACATGGTTCATATTTAAAGGATAGTACACTTCCATGCAGTGGCAGCTCATGCATAATGGGTCTGGTGGGATGGGGGGGGGGTCACTAAAGGTTGGGTAAAGGGGTCTCCAAAAGAGGTGAAGTGAACTAGTTTTGCTATTCAGTCCCCTCCTTTGCAAGATCTAAATCTTAGACTCTAAGAACACTTTGTACCTCCCATCCGCTGGTGGTTGGGAAGGATATTGGGGGTTAGATGAGTGGTGCCCCATGTGTTGAACCTCCCTGGCTTGTGTGACTGTGTCTTAAACATCCTGCTAGGGCTATTGTTTATGCCCAGGATAAGTGTCTGGCAGCTCCTAATTCCCACCTGAAGGAGGAATAGGGCCATCCTCCTGGATGACCCCAATGGTGTACTACTGCTGGAATAGGGATGGAGGGGTGGGAGGAGAGAGGCCTCAGAGTCTGGGAGAGTACATGGTGATGTGGGGCTGGGGACATGTAAGGAGAATTACCAGGAGTTCACAGGACAGACAATGCTGGCAGAAATGTGGTTGGGCTGGGACTGAGAGTTGGGAAGGTGTTGCCAGGCAGCTTCCATTGGTTCATAAGCATGGACCCTCCTTTTGGACTGCCTGTGGAGAAAATCACCAAATTGCTAATGGGATAAGGGGCTTCATGCTTTCCTTGGAGTCTCTGAGGGCTGTATGCAATCCATGGGCTCAACTTTATCTTTGGACTAGATGGTTCAACATGACAGGTCCAACATGATGGTCCAACATGATGCTTCTAGGTGGCTGGAATTGCAATTGACATGCCTCATTTACAAAAAATGTTATGGGGCAAAAAATTATTGAAGGAGTGGGCTTCTGCTTATAATCCTCTTCTATTTTCCCATTGCTGCTCCTAGCCTCTTTCTTACCATCACTAAGAAGAGCAAAAGATGCAATAACTGCACAATGTCTTTCTAATGCAAGCACTAGGAGCTTCCAATAGAAGCTGGAACTTGGGTCCCCAGATGTTTTAAAAACATTTTCCAGCAGTCCCAGCTAGCATGATAAATGAAAAATGTCTGGGAGTTGTAATCACACAGCATCTGAAGAACCAAGTTTGAGAGTCGTGGGTCTAGAAACTCCCATCCTCTTAGGTTCTTAACATTAGATCTCCTGTTATGTTTATGCCCAACATTCTCAACTGGATCAAATGGAGAAGAGTTCCAGTGGTCACTCCTGCTATCACTTGCTATCACCCATATTTGCCACAGTCACTGCCTTGTGTCTGATGACTGAATGTAGTTCTCAATGTTCAAAAATTCTGATTGTTTACCCCCAGAGCTTCGGCAGGTAGGAATGGTGCCCCAAGGTGTGCATGTCCTACTCATCTGTTTCCTCCTGGAGCTGGCCAGAAAAGGTGAGAATGTTTAACTGGACAGTATATAAATTGACTGCTGCTCTGTCTTTTCAAAGACTACTCATATCTTATCCTGTTTCCTCGAAGCTCTCTCCCTAAGAGTAAAACTATAACAATAATGCATTAATTAATTAAGTAATTAATTAATTAAAGACCATTTGCTGCCTTGACACCCCAAATCAACTGCTTGGGGCAAGCTGCCTCATTCCATCTAATGACAGGCCTGTTCTGGGTGCTGTGAAACAGTAGGAACCTGTTAATTACTTATACAGAGGTCCCTTAGTATCCACTGGGGTTTAGTTCCAGCCCCCCCCCCCCCCTGGATATCAAAATCCATCGATCCTTAAGTCCTATTAAATGCAATGGCATAGTAAAATGCTGTCCCTTATATAAAATGGCAAAATCAGGGTTTGCTTTTTGGAATTTAATTTTTTGGGATCATTTTCAATCTGCGGATGCTTGAATCTGTGGATAAAAAATTCCATGGATATAGACGGCCAACTGTATCTTTCCTCCCATAGAGATGTGCTTATAGGATTTTTTGCCTCTTGGGCCATGATAATTTGGCTTGCCTTCAGTACTGAGATAAGGGGTTGGGTATGCTATTTAGCATTTTATCTCAAACTAGAAAATGACCCGGGCCCATTCTATGTTCCCATCAAATACTGGCAGGAGATTCAGCAGGGCCTCTTCTGATGAGGAAGCAGATATATCTTTTGAACCTGGGAATTTCAACTGTTCTTTGTTTTTCTCAGTTTTTAAAGCTCACTTCAGCTTAATAGAAACTGAGAGCTTTGTACAGTATGTGTATACTGAACGTAGAGGAAATAAACAGTCCCTGAGTGATTGTTATTCATGTTTTGTCTCTCTAAGATCATGCAGAGAACTTTCAGCAGGCCTTTCGGGTGGAACCAGATAACATCACCATTCATGAAGGGGGAACAGCTCTACTAAAGTGTGAGGTGGACAACCCCTCTGGCATTGTGCAGTGGGTGAAGGATGGGCTTTTGCTGGGTCCTGATCAAAACATTCCACGGTTCCCTCGCTACAGCATGGTGGGAGATCCTAACAAAGGTGAGCCATCATTTGTTTACAGAGAAGGCAAGGTGTGGTGGTTTAGTCAATGCTATCAGTTGGGATGTGTAGTCAGTATGATTCAGTGAACTGAGTGTTGCTAGGATTCTTAGAGAACCGGGTTAGAATCCCTGCTTGGCTATGGAAATCCACTGAGCAGTTCATACTCTCTCAGCCTCAGAGAAAGGCAAAGGCAAGTGACCTCTGGACAGAAACTGCCAAGAGTTTGCTTTAAGGTTGCCATAAGTCAGAAATGATTTGAAGGAATGCAACAACAACCACCAGGTAGGACAGAAGTGGGGCAGTTCTGGGGTAGTGGTAGCCACATCCCCAATGGCAAGAACATGTCCTACTGTTACTAAATTGTTATCCACTACACCTGTAGCTGTAGTGGCAACTACCACTGTAAATTTCAAACAAGGCATTTGCAGAGAATACACCTTGTTTTTAAGCCTAATTGTTCTTCTAGATGTGATTCAGCCTGAAAAAAAGATGTGCGCTCCCTGTGGACCTTGTTATACCTCGCCTTCTTTGCTGCAGGTGCTCTAGTGGCAAATTCAGTGGTAGTAGTGAAGGACATGGTCCCTTCATGTAGTCTTCAGACTTCTTGTTGCCAGCTGATGAATTAATATCATATATGTGCTATTTAAGCTTGTTCTTGTGGTAAGAGCCATAGTGGTACAAAGGGACTTGGGAGAGCTTTAATCTGAGATCTGATCCATAAAACGCACTTGGTGATCTTGGGTCAGTTACTCTTTCTCAACCTAGTCTACTTCACAAGGTTATTGTAGAAATCAAGTATGTAGGAAAGACCCATATATACTTATTGAACTCAATGAATAGAAAGACTAGATACAAATGTAATCCATAAATAAAATAGGGAGGAGGAGAATCATGTTTTCTAGAGATTGTTAGAGAAAAGGCAGGATATACATGTAATTAATAAATAATTGTTTTTGATGCTCTAGGCCAGTATAACTTGCAAGTAATACAGAGTCAACTGGATGATGATGCTTCATATGAATGCCAGGTGGGACCTTCAGAGAAAAGTGGTGGTATTATCTCCTGCAGTGTGCAACTCACTGTGCTTAGTAAGTACCAGAGAGAATCTGTGGAGAGCTGCTCAGTTGCTCTCCTAATCAGGTGTGTATCGCTTTCTCCTCCTCCAAAATTTATCTAGAAACCATCTCAGTATAAGTCATAGCTCCTTTATACCAGCTCAGATTATTTGCCTAACTTTTGTCCCATGAAAAATCTTTTCTCTGTCAAGGACCAACTTTGATATTCTGTTAGGGGCCTCATGATGGCACTGGGAGGGAAGAAGCCAGCGAAGATTGAGATCAAAATTTGAAGCTGGTGGGCTGCCCCTTCTCTTTTTCTGTTACTTCTTCTTGTCCATCTTTCTGCTATCCCTTCCTCTTTCTCTCTCTTTCCATCCTTCTTTCTCTCTCTTTCTGCCAAAGTCCCTTTCTCTCTCTCTCTTTCTTCACTCACCCACTTCCCATCACTGGGAGTGGGCAGGGATTATATAATTTGTGCCAAGGGTTTTAAGACATGAAAATTACTTCTGGAGGTGCTTCTGACTCAGAAGTGAAGGGAGGAAAGAACCCTCAAGTCAATATTTCCCACTGTATTTCTTTTCTGTACAGTTCCCCCTAAAAGACTACTCTTTATGGAGTATGAGGCCAACAGCACTGTGACTTGGGTGGCCGGCATGGAATACACAGTACGTTGTCAAGTGAATGATGCCCGTCCTCCAGCTGAGATTGCCTTCAGTATGGGTAAGGGAATGGCTTCCAGCACCTCATTCATTCCTGAAGCTGGAATGATTTGCCACATGCGTCCCACTTCCCTTAAGCTGTGAGAGATGTTTTGGAGCTGCATTGTGCTGCTAGGCAGGATTTCATTTGTAGAATGGAAAACTGAACATGTCCTTGTAATATTTACACATAAACAGGCCAGTCTTGTATATGAATATCACAAGTATGGAAGGCAAGTCCTATGATTTGTGAGGGAGCTGCTGTGGGTGACAGATGTTCAGAAGTACAGCAAGATGTTGGAAGAGAGAGGTGCAGCACACTGTCTAAGATGGCTTACTGCCTTCAGGTGTGGTGCAAGATGCTATCTAACCACAAGTTCTGGGAAAAGAATCAGCTGCCATTTGGTTTTCGTATAAGGGTGTCCATTTATTCTTTGCCTCAGATAACAAAATGCTTTGGGTTGTCTTTGAGAAGCACAGAGGTATCCCCCAAAGACAAGAAATTCTTCTGATAGCAAGATGAAATACCCAACAGTCCATGGCTGCATTTCCATTGGCCATGATGGCTGTGGGATTCTGGAGCCCCCAAAATGGAATTCTTCTCAGGTCTGTTTATGGAGTACAGTCTAACTAGAAGTTATTCAGGAATCACTGAAATATCATGCTGTTCTTCAAGACCACAATAGGTTACTCACTGCGGTTGCTGGGAAAAGGGAATAGGCCAGCTCCTCTCACACATAGTCTTGGGTCCAGCCAAAGTAGTTCATTGCATACATATCTTTTAAAAAAGTTTTAGTTTACAGATGTATTACAAACTTTGTTACTCAAAATGCCAGGGTCCCAAGAGAGCACACACAATCAATATTTATTAGGGGAATTTTATTAGCTCAATTAAAGCTCAATTATTATTATTTATTGGAGGAATTTTATTAGCTCAATTAAAGCTGATGAGAGGGCTTGGGCAACTAAAAGCAGAGTTCAAGCTGTTGGCCTTCCACATTTATGGCTTTGACTGTTTTGATAGTTGATTTTTTGTGGTTTTGATTTATATGTTCTCTCTAGGAATCTCTAGTTTCCCCAGTGCAACTCTTCCAGAAGCTGACCATAGAGTTGTACCGGAGAACCTAGAAGTTCCTAGAGAAAACACTTCCCTAGGCATTTGTAGGTCTTCCAGCATGATCCTATCATCAACCCCTGGCAGATGTTGACCACAGAGTTGCACTGGAGGACCTGGAGAGTCCTAGAGAAGTGTCCTCTCAGGTAAAAGTCAGGGGCACTGCATTGCAGTGGTTTCAATCCTATCTCTCAGGCAGATTCCAGATGGTGATGCTTGGGGACAAATGCTCCTCTAAAAGGGAGCTTAAATCTGTCGTCCCTCAAGGTACCATTCTGTCCCCAGTATCGCAGCCAACAAAGACTAGGCTAGCCACGGTTACCCAGAGGGCCTTTTCCTCTGCTGCTCCCAAATTATGGAGTGGCCTGCTGGAGGAGATCAGACATATTACCAACCTTGACAGTTTTAAAAAGGCTGTCAAGACGGTTCTCTTCCAACAGGCCTTCCCAAAATAATTGACTCAGTCACCCCACTGATATGGACCATCCTACTGACTGTCCCTTGACTGTCCTATTTTTCTTTTAGCAAGCATTTTAATGATTTTAATTGTATTTTTTATAGTTATTGTGATGTTGCACTTATTGTTGTTGATTTGGGGTTAAGGAGGGAGGGGGATTGTGGGATTTTATTCTCTTGTATTGTATGGATTTTACTGATGTACGCCGCCTCGATCTTGTTGGAGAGATGGGTAGAAATAAATTTATTATTATTATTATTATTATTATTATTAAATAGAATAGTGGTTTTTATTTGCAGTTTTTCCACATTCCCGAGGTTCTTTCACCATTAACCCCAACGAATTTGGTGGGACAACTGTATATACTGGTTCAAAGAAACAAAATGTGCGGTCAAAATGTAGTTCTATTTGTAGAAAGAAATCACCACTCAAACAAAAGCACACTCACAAGAACGAATGGTATAAAAGGGAGTAGGAGATAGCAACTGAAGGGATCGCAGGAGGTGATACTGTATTGATTCCAGAAGCGGGGCTCCATTTCACTGTGAAGTGAAATGGCTCAGCGGCTGCCAGCAATGTTGAGGAATCAAGCAAGATATTGACAGAGTGTCTGTCTGAATCTCAAACAAGACCAAAATGAAAGTACCTTGGCAGGCATATTTATAGGGCAAAATGTATCCTGGAGCAGATTTTGGGATTAAAATGAAGTTTCCAGGATAGAAGAATGAGAAGGGAACTTGTAAATGCCTGGACAATCAGTGCAAATGTCTCTGGACAATGGATTATCTCCTCCAGAGGAAAGTATACTCAGACTTTTGTTCTTTTGCAAACATCTGGTCGCTCACCATCACTATTCATGAAAGTATTATGCAGATTCTGATCTTGATTGATCTACCCTGGATATGTGCTCTTAAGCATCCCCCATGCGGAGCCATATCAACTTGGGTATTGAAAAAGAGGAATGGTGCAGTGGCCAGACCCTGGAGTAACAACTTGGTATATGATATTCATATGAAAATATATAAGAACTGGATTATTTCTGAAGTGTCTTTTGGACCATGGAAGCGGAAGTAGAATCATACTGCTCTAATGAAAGGGGCCAAACCTAGGACACCAGTGAATTTGCACAGCTCTTCAACACCTTCTCCTTCTCTGCAGGTGACAAAGACCTGACAGATGTGACATCTTACATCCAGCCTGGTTCCGGAGACAAACTCTTCAGCACTGAGGCTACTCTGAGGTGGGAAGAGTTTAGAGGGGATTTCAGTTGTGGGATGCACATAGGACTTCATTTGTCTCTGGAAACAAAATGTCTTGTGTTTGGACCATTTGCTTTCTATCATTTTAAACTGCAGTCAGTGGAAGAAGAAAATACCAAGAAGTGTGGAAAGGATTAGAGTGTCAGAATTCTTGTCTTGTCTACTTTTTTGACCCTTCTTCCCATTTTTAAACTGACCACTAATCAAATTCTTCTGGGTAGTGTGCATCATATTGACTATTAAAAATATAATAGGACAATATCCGGAGCTGGGATCCTGGGAAAAATGGATTATTTGACCAGAACTACCAGAATCCCCCAGCCAACCAGGCCACAAGCTGTACTCAGTTAACATTTGCCATGCTGCAAACTATCACTGGCCAGGCTAGTTGGCATATTCTCAGCGTTGTAGTCCACAGAAGTAATTTTTTTTCAAATTTGCAACAAGAATACAATAAGTGACTAAAGAAATGGAATAAATAGTTCCGGTGACTTTTCAAATACCAGCAATGAATTCTTCCCCAAGACTCATTCTCCGCTTTCTTTCAGGATCACACCCAGGAGTTCGGACAATAAGCGACGGCTGACCTGCAGAGCCTCGAATGCTGTTGCTTTAATCCCAGTGATGGTTGGCTTCACTATGAACATCCTGTGTAAGTCAAACAAAATGCTTTGTCAGACCTTTACCAGGGCTACAGCAACATCATTATAACAGCATCTAAGTGCCCAAGGAGAGTTCTTTATTACTCTCTTAATAAAAAACAAACACACAAGGAAGTGGGATGAGGAGAAGAAAAGGGAGGGTGGAAAGTGGAGGAGAAAGGCGAGAGATCGCCCTGGGCATTTAGTAATAAAAGGAAAAAGAAACAAGAGACTCCACAGAAGAGAAAGCAAACAGACAAGATCAATCTGCAGGAATTTGCAGTGCAAGATAATAAATGGGGGTTGAGGCTCTTAAAAGAAAAAAGAGTGACAGAGAGCAGGTAGGCATGTGATGGAAATGACCTATATTGGTCAGTTTAATCAGAACTATTTTTATCACCTTAAAAAAGAGGAGAGAATACTGCTTTGTAGACAGTCTATTTGGGTGTGGGTGTGTTTAATTTTCTTGGTGGATCAGTAGGGTCTGCCATTCAAAGCAGAAGCCTCAATTCCATTCCCCCACCCAGCATGGCTTCAAATTTTATTCTATCATTTGGATGATGTTGACTGAGGGGCTGAACAGACTGTCCCTAAAGAGTGGCCTGCAGCCGCCTCTGTCTTTGCCATATTGGGGCCACAGCAACCACACACCCCAGCCCCAATCTGGCCTATCCGCAGCGCAAAAAAGGAGCCACAAAAAGCCACAGAAAGGGTGCCATAGTGGCTGGAGCCACAGCTTTTTGGTGCTCCTTTGGCACTGCATCTGTATCATCTGGATGCAGCACCAGGGGAGCACTGTGATGCCATCCGCCATGGAGTGGGGCGCAGCATCATGCCAGCATAGAAGCGGAGTTGGGGTGTGTGTTGTGCAAGACATTCAGGTTCATTTTAAACAGTTTCTTTCTTTCTTTGACAGTCCCCCCTCAGCCACCCCACATTGAAGGATATAATGAACTTATAGTAACAGGCAAGGAACTCAAACTGACCTGCCATTCTTTGAGTGGGAACCCACTGGCCACTCTGCAGTGGCTGAAGGTGAGCAAGAGAATTTGGGGAGGCTAGGTAGGATCAAGGGTTCAACTGTTTTTTGTCAGAAGCCGGCAGAGAATGGGATTATGGGCTGTGGCAAAAGGGGGTGTGAACAACACAAAGCTGCACTTGCTGTGTTTTGTGGGAAAAGAAAGGAGCTCTATTGTGTTGTCTATGCAAAAGGTGTTTGTGTGTGTGTATCTCAATATCCTCATAGGCAGCTTTTTCCAGTCCTCAAAGAACATCATTGTATATTTAAATATAATACAATCGTAACGTTTGAAAATGACAAGAAATTAGGAATAACCTCTACTACTATTTGGTAGTAGAATGGGCTACTTCAGAGGGTGGGAATGGTGTTTGGTCTTGACTCCACTTCCCTCTGTATCTAGACCTGCTCTGTGTATGATATTTTCTGCACGGAAGTTGAATATAACCTTGTTTGATTCCCTTTCCAATTGGGAACCATTCCTTTTCTCCATATTATGTTCTGGTGGTAGATTCCTGTACAGGAGGATCAGGAGCATCAAGTGTAAGGTATACCCATTTCTTTAAGATCAGTCCATAATTTTTCACGACCTATACAGTGAAATGCTTTGCTGTAGTCTATAAAGCACAGATCCAGTGTTGTGTAGTGGTTTGAGCATTGGACTATGACTCAGGAGACCAGGGTTTGATTCCCAGCTCAACCATGTAAACCCACTGGGTGACCTTGGGCAAGTCACACTCTCACAGCCTCAGAGGAAGGCAATGGCATACCTCTTTTAAACAAATCTTGCTAAGAAAACTCCATAGTAGGTTCACCTTTGAGTTGCTATAGGTTGGAAACATCTTGAACACCCGCAACACACACACACACACACACACACACACACAGCACATGCTGATTTTCTTCTGGAATTTCCTGGTGCGCTCCATGTTTACAATGTGGTCCCTAGTCCCTCTTTCTTGACTGAACCCAGCTTGTACCCCTGGAATTGCTCTCTATGGTAGGAGTCTCTGATGCAGAATTTCGCATATGATTTTGTTTGCATTGGAATTTAATGCAATGGTCTTGTAGTTAACTGCACACTTTTATGTCTCCTTTTTTAAGGGATGGAGATGTGTATTGATCATTTCCAATTTTTGGCCAAATTTCCCCCCATATTTGTTGGCAGATTTTTGTTAGAATTACACAGGGTTAATTCTGTTTCTGCAGTTTGGAGCAATTAGCATAAAAAGACAGCCAAGATTATGGCGATGATGACCAAAACTGTATCTATTTATTCTCAAGTTACATTTATTCCATCATTTAGTTACATCTTCCTCCACTGAGATCAAGGCAATCTACATGGCTTTCCTTTTTCCTACTTCATCATCATGACAACTTGTAGGCTGGTCAGATTGAGAGAGAGAATATGAATGAAATCACCCAGAGCTTTATTTCTTACTAAAACCCAGATATTGCTGTGCAGTAAGCCCAAGCTCAACACTAGCCAAACAATAAAAATGACACAATAAACAAATGAACAAAAAACAGTAAAGGCATGTCGTTCCAAGGCAGAGGAACCTGCATTGCAAAAGATCCATTTCTTTTTGTTACATACAACTCCAGCATCTTCTTCTGCAATAAAATCATAAGAATTTGGGCTTGATTCCGTCAGCTGCAGTTAGCCCATAGGCAGATCTTAGTTATTGGTTATTCTTTAACAAAGGCTCTTTGTAATCTCTGGAGCTGGTTAGGGTACTCTGTTTGTACTGCAATACTTCTTTAACTCTTTTTTTCTACTCCTCCTGGATTAACTTCATTAGATCGGAGTTTCACCCGAGGTGGTGGAGATAATTAAGAAAGAAGCCAAGTGTGGGTGGCTTGAACTGTTGAGAATCTGCCTGGAGTTGCAATTCGGAAAGGAAGAGAGAGGGAGACCCGAGAAAGGAAGCATCTGTAGGAAGCAGGAACGTAAAAACCGAGAAGCAAAAGGCTCAGACTGGCATCAAGGGTTGACCTTGTTGGGTACTTGCCAAGATCCACACCCTGAAAGGAGGCCTACTACTGACTCCAAAGTTTCCTAGGGTGCCATCTCCTCCTCCTCTGTTTTTTGCAGCCTAGTCACTTACCATTTCCATGCACACTAGTAGTATGAATATAAAGGAACAAAGGCAGTCAGTGTTTTCCTTGCATTCATCCAGACTGAGGGGGAAATGAATGGTTAGCTGTGACAGAGTCAAGGAGGTGGACCCAGGAAGGTGTGTGTATGTGTGTCACCAAATGTCTTTTACTACAGCCTTTACCCCCATAACTCCTATTCTCTGGAACAGCAGAAAACAAGCTTGCTCCCTCCTCAATATGACATCCCTTCAAATATTTAAACAGGGCTATCATGTCACCTCTTAACCTTCCCTTCTCCAGGGTAAACATCCCAGCTCCCTAAGTCGTTCCTCATAGGACATGGTTTCAAGACCCTTCACCATTTTAGTCACCTTCCTTTGGGCATGCTCCAGTTTCTCAATGTCCTTTTTGAATTGTGGTGTCCAGAACTGGACACAATATTCCAGGTGGGGCCTGACAAAAGCAGAATAGAGAGGCACTATTACTTCCCTTGATCTAGACACTATACTTTTCTTGATGCAGCCTAAAATTGCATTGGCCTTTTTAGCTGCAGCATCACACTGTTGACTCATGTTTAACTTGTGATCTACTTGGACCACTAGATCCCTTTCAGGCTTGACACCTTGCATCTTGGTCATCTTTTGCCTTACAGAATGGCGAAGTCATTTCCACTAACTGGGAGACGGACGAAGCCAACCAATTGTCCAGGAGTTCTCTGAGTTTCAGCATCAAAGCAGAAGACAACATGGCGACAGTGAGCTGCCAGGCCTTGAATCAAGTCTTACAATTTCCTCTGCAAGCCAGCACTATCCTGAATGTGGTCTGTAAGTGTCAGAATGCTTCTTGTAAAAACAACCTAGGCAGGTCTTCCACGTCCTTCTCCTTGACATCCCTCCTACCATGGTTACACTAAAGAGTCTTCTCTCAGTTGTTTCCCCATATCTGGTGCTTCCATTGCTTCATCAGTTTTTTAAAGGAAGGAGGACTTTTCTCGATAAGCTAGTCTGTTTTAAACACCTCCACATGGCCTCCAGGAATGATGGGTCACATTTTAAGGCAACCCTTCTCCCAAATTTTAATTGTGTGTGTGTCTGTGTGTGAGTATAGTGACCTTTTCAGAAGGTATCCAGGCAAGCCTGGGGTGCGCAAAAGAGGTTTAGGGTCAAATTCCCTTCATCCTTGCTTACATGCACAGAAGCACTATGTCCTTAAGATATCCTATTCATTGAAGGGATTGAGGGAGAAAGACACTCAGTAGTTTATGGGAAAACTGACATTTCTGGCTCATTTATAGGAGTGGGGGTCTTTTACTGGGTGAGTGATCTCTTTCCCACTGTATTTCTGGATGGCAGTTCCTCCCGAACAGGTGAAAATCATCGGCTCAAGCAGCACCCAAGAGAACAAGGAGATCTCTCTGTCTTGTTTTACTTCTCCCAGCAACCCTCCTGTATTTCTGCGCTGGTGGCTGGGCTGGAAGGAGCTTAATGCCACTGAGGTCACCAACTCAGAGGTAGGCAAGATGAGTGATGGGTGAGAAAATTGCTCAGTCCAAATATCTATATGAACAGACACTTTAGATCTGTGTTTTCTCCATCTTGGCAAAACGAGAATCACTCAGTGAGGATTGCTTTCCTCTTGCAGGCAGCTCACGGAGGGATGATTACAGTATCGAATCTGACACATGTAGTGCACCGAGAAGACAATGGTCTATCTTTGATCTGTGAGGCCTTCAACGAAGCCATTGTGTACACCAAAACTGCAAGTGTGACCCTCAGAGTAATGTGTGAGTATGAGGATAGGGTGGGTAAGGTAGTAGGAGCAACAACAGTGGGTATTTTGACATGTTTTGAACACTTTCTGCTAATGTATTTCCTCCTTTACCTTCTTTACTTTTTGTTCAGATCCACCTCAGAAAATCTGGATTGATGTGCCACCTCTGGAAACATGCTTTCGAGCTGGCACTGAAGTCAAGCTCACCTGTTTTGCTAGCGGCGGGAGCCCTTCACCTCGTCTCGAGTGGTACAAGGTGCCTATCTTCCCTTGGCCTGCTTTGCCTAGTTTATTGATAGCAAAAACCCTGGAACTGGGACTCAAGCAGTGTTTCAAGATTCTGTAATGGCAGCTGGGCTAGGCACTCCAGTTTATTTCCTATCTCAAGCACTTGCATGGAGGTCTACTGGACCTTGCCCTTCCTGGAAGAAGCCTCCTCATTTTGTGTTGTTGTAGAGAAGGGTATCATGTGGCCTTCCAGATGTTCTTGGACTTCAGTTCCCAGCAACCATAGCCAGTGGTGAGGAGTGCTGGGAGTTGCAGTCCAACCACATCTGAAGGGCTGCATGATTTTCACTCCTGTGTTACTTTATGGCCGATAACTATGTTCCATTTCAAAGGGAGGTGAAGGCATAAGGTAGCTGAACAATCCCAGCAAACCTTAGAATACTCATGGTCAAACTAACTGTGCCCCTTGAAAGTGCAAATTGGCCCCAATTACCACTAAAGCAAGGCGGCAGCCTCCAACTTTAAAGAGCAAAAGGAATCTATAAGTGAAAGATTACTATGATTTATCTCCCTATAGTTTGTTCTCCCTACAGACAATTATGTTGGAGCCCGGTTGAGTAAAAAAAAAAAAATAAAACTCCTGAGTGTAGAAAGTGAACCACAGGCAGGGGCAGTATGACTGTCGGCATCTGTCGGGGATGCTTTGATAGAGAGTTCCTGCATGGCAGGGGGTTGGACTAGATGACCCTCGTGGTTTCTTCCAACTTCTATGATTCTATGACTGTATGAATAATAACATGCCCTTCAAGCTTTATAAATGCAGTTTTTGCATTAGAACACATGCTGTGTTTTTCTACCCTGGAGGTGACCTGTACACACTTGGGAGGAGCCACAGGAATGTGTGGGCAGCAAGGGCAACTGTCTCCTAGGCAGAGTGGACTGCTGCAGCCTTGCCTGGGCAAGAAGGTGAGTAAGGTGTGAGTGACTGCTAGTACTGGCTTGGGGAAAGGAGCAAGAAAACATGCAATAGGTGTGGAAGCACACAGGAGGCCAAAGCTCCATCTGTACTACACAAGGAACTTTCCCTGATAGATTGTCTATGTACATACATAGGGCTGCTTTCAATCAAATGTGATCTGCAAGTTTTTGAAACAAGACATACCCTGCAGATGTGGCTTTTCTGTATGCTACTGGTTGTCGAACTCTTTCATAATGTCTTCTGATCCCTGAAAGCAAATAAATTGTTACTGATTTCCCAGCTCTGTAGTCTGAATAAATGAGTTTCTAGCATCTCTACCTCCACCCCCCATGCCTTGGGCCTCTCAAAACAGTACATCCATGCCATAGGCAAACTGCATTCTACTGTGTGTGCCCTAGCCATCTCTCCATCTTTTAAAAAGAAAAATCTTAGATGTTCAGAGGTATACTGGCAAAGAAAGGAAAGAAGTGAGAGATGAAAAAAAGGAAAGGGAAAAAACTGTACTTTTAATACAGGGCTAGGCATATACATTAATATAAGCAGAGCATGTTTCCAAAACCACATTTTTGGAAGTTCTAAATCAGTAAGATCTTCTCACCCTTGAATGATAGATGGTAAATTTGCCATCCATAGAGGGTTTTTTTTTAGCAACATTAAAAACATACACACTCCAATAACATTGGCCATCAGTTAAATTCTAGTTAAATTTAGTTCTCTACTTTTACTAAATGTTGGCACTGCAATTCAGATAATGCTTCTTTGTGGTATGTGATGCGGCCATGTTCAATGGTTACATCCTTTCTGGTTGCATTACAATGTATTAATTTTGTATTAGAAAAACTTTGGCATTTGTAGGGCGATATATTCTTTCATATTCTATCTGTGTCATGTGTCCATCATGATGCTTTGTTTGGCCAGAAAGTGCTCTTAAGAGGACTTCTCCCAGGGATGATGTGATTTTGCAATGGAACTGTTAGTGAAGTGCCCTTTTATCACCCTTGTCATATAGCCAGCGTTGTTGTCCTCTTCTTTATCCTGGTTGCCTAGATCCAGGCATAGATTCACAGAGACGGCAAACCTTTTAGGGACTGAGTGCCCAAACTCAAAGAAGTGGGACTTCTGGGACCAGGACCCTGGAGACAGCAAAAGGCCTGGGAGGGTAGGGAGAAGATGAAGAATAGGTGTGCATCTGTTCCTCCTCTTCCCTGCCCTCCTCTCTCTCTGTATACCCTCTAAAATGGCTTCTTGTGCCAGAGAGGGCACATGTGCCATAGATTCGCCACCACATGTATAGAAGGTCTGAAGTGGATTGCTGCCTCTTTCTTACCTTCACCACCATTTGCATTACTTCTCCAGGATATCAAAACAGTAAGGGATGGAATAACCTCAAGGACATCGGGGAATATTGTTTCCAGGGAGCTGATCCTGACCCTTACTCCCAGTGACAACATGGCTACCTACCGCTGCAATGCTACTGGCGTTTCCAGAACCCCAGCACTCACTGCATATACTCTTCTGAATGTCCAGTGTAAGCCTCAACACATGAAATCCAAAGGTTCAGAAAAAGCATCAGGTGCAGCCCCTGAGAACCATCCCATTTCAGAGTGAAGGTGGGAGATATATGCTTATGACTCCATGCCAAAACTTACATATAATGATCCAGGATTTGGTCCTCCTCCTGTCATAGGAGGGGAGGACTAAAAAAAGTGGGTATAAGGGCCATCCCTGGAGAGAATTTCAGATGTTATTTCTCATCAGATACTCCCATGGGCAGGGAATTCCAGGAACCAGTGGTATTTCCAAGAACACACCTTGAAGAGATAGTTCTGTCCTCCTCCTTTCCCCCCGAGGAAGTCAGAAGCAGCTGGAAACAGAGTGGATAGCTGTAGGCTGCATATGTGACTGCCCAGTAGTTCCAACTGTCTGGATCAGCAGGTGAAAATTGTTCAACTTGCCAAGCCTTTAGTGCCCTCATGCCCTATCCATCTCCCCAAATTCAGATGCCAAGTGGAGAACATGCTCCCAGACCACAGGGGAGGCACTTTTCTATTTGAAAAACTATTTTGCCTTCCCTAGATCTTTTTGAGTGGGTAAAGTTGTTTTCAATAAAACTGACTGGCAAATTCCCATTTGGAAAAATGCATGGATGAGGCCCATAGGCTTTGGGTTTATGTGGAAAATGAGACGAGTGCAGCCTCTGTAGTTGTCCATCCCCAGTTTAGAAAGGACCCCAAAACCTAGACTAGTGCTGCCCAACCCAGGCTGACCCTTGGATTCTCCTGGACAAGAAATAAAATAAGAGGATTTCCTGTTCTACTTGATCCTTTCTTTGACAGTACAGTCTTCCTTTGGGGTGTGTGTGTGTGTGTGTGTGTGTGTGTGTGTGTGTGTGTGTCTGGAACAGATCCTCCATGTAAGGCAAGGGCATACTGTATTTGTGTGTGACCTTGATGTGTCCTTCAGCCCTTCCACTTTATATGTTCTACCGACTTTGCCCTGGTAGAGATCTCCTTTACTAAATTCTAGCTACACAAGAGGACAGTTGTTTATTACTGCTAGTTGTACAGAAGGTTGTGAAAGAGGATATGCTTTCTTTCAATGCCACCAACAAAGGGATAAAGCCTGAAACTGCAGCCTGGGATTCTTTCACGCTACAAAACTATGGCACAATGATTTCTCTTTAACTGCCATGGTTCTGTTTTAACTTATAGAATCCTGAAATTTGCTATTAAATAACTCTTAGCCAGAAAGTTCTAGAGACTCACCAAACTACAAACCATGATTCCATAGGATATAGCATTGGCAGTTAGTAGAATCATAGTGCTGTAACACTGTAGTGTAAGAGCTGCTGAAAGTTCACCGTTAGCTCCTGGGAGTGCCTTGTGTTTAGCTTTGCACATTCATTATGAGCTGTCCTTGGTCCTGTCTCCCTGTAAACTAGGAGGGGTTATTGAGCTTGACCTGTGTGCTTTAGAAGGCCCCAGTTTAGGATGCTCTCCATGGAAAGCTAGCATGTCACAGCAAGACTTCAGTGTAGAAACTTTCCTCCTGCTATGCTGGCTTTTGACATGCAGCGAGTTTATGGTATGAGTGAAGCATATGATCAAGTGATTTCTCTCCTTTGTATTTGTGAAATGGTATAGTCCTGAACGGCTGTGCCCCACATTTCCTCCCAGCTCCCATCATTGTTAAGTTCAGCTCCATTAAAACCACGGGGGATGAAAATAGAACGACTGTGAAGGGGAGAGTTGGGAGCAGCATGACAATGAAATTTGATTCCTAGTAGCCTGCTAATTCCTCACCTCTACCTTTTTCCTCAGTCCCACCTTTACATGCAACAATAACAGTTACAGACAAGGAACTGAGACGCGGCCAGTTGGTAACCCTGACCTGCAAGTCGGGAAGCAGCAACCCTCCTGCCACTCTCACCTGGATCAAAGATGGAAAGAAGTAAGAGAGGCTGCTCACTCAAGGCTAGTTTTGTACCAACTTCATTTATTGTCCTCTGTCCTCATAGTCCCTTGTCCCATTTTTTTCAGGGCCAGTCCATGTAAGAGATTTTGCTACTTGTATTGCCACTTTTCTTACTCTTACCTACAGTGTGATAGTTCTCTGGGTGTGGGCTACTGCTCTTATCCTTGAACCAGTTAGAAGCTAGTGCAATATATTCCATGGTCATAAACAACAGGCTGCTGGTAAAACCTTACAAGCACGTATTTCATAAGCACATTAGTTGTATTTGAATAAGTGCATTAGCTGCCTTGAATATGCATTTGGCAAAAAGCGAGGGATACAAAACAAACAAATAAATATCCTGCCTCTCCTCCAGTGAATTTGAGAGTCTGCATGCCTTTTCTCCCGGCACTTTATCCTCACAGCAACCTTGTAAGATAGGCCAGGATGGGTGGAAGTAATTGGCTCAAAGATCACCTTAGAGTTTCATGGTTCAATAGCAACATGAACCTGGGTTTCCCAACTTACAGTTCAATACTTCAGTTCAGAAGTCAGTCTTTGGGCCAATCCTTCTTCAATGAGAGCCATTGTGGGCCACCTTCATCTCCATGACCTCACCAAGGTTCAGCTGCAAACACTAAAAAGCTAATGAAGCAAGTAGGAGATACTGGTTTTTATTGGGTTTTCCTGGGGTACTGTTGATTTTGGAAAGAAAAATAGGAAAACCATTTAAAAGCATGCATCATTGCTGCTGAATTTCAGTAGCCTATTTTGGGGGTGTGGGGCTTGAGCTCTGTGTAGTTTGTCAGCTGCGTGTTGTCCACCCCACTTTTGCCCACGAATCGTTACAACATCCTGGCTCTCCCCACAATGTATCTCTCTTCAATGTCATAAAAAAATCTGTTTGCTACAAATAACCAAATATGAAAGCATTCCCAAAGCTTACCAGTCTCAGTTGTCTTTGTATATCACCATCAATGTCCCTCACTTCTGACCCCACAGGCCTCTGATCTCCCCAGGCACAGGCTTTCATAACAGCATAAGAACTGTACAGTTGGATCAGTCCAGAGTGCCAACTAGTCCAAGCATCATCTCGGTCTTGACAGCAACTGAACAGTCCCTGTGGAATAACTTACATACAGGGGCCAGGAAGGCAACAAATATTCCTCAGTTCTTTTCTCCAATAGTCGCTATTCAGAAATATGTGGCAATTTTATTCCCTTATCATGGTTAATAGTTATGGCTACATCCCAAGAACAGAGCAAGAAAAGTGACTTTTTGGGTGATGGGGCTATACAGATGGGTGGCACACAGTCACCCCTTTTTGCCTCAAATCGGTGACTCAGCAACCACATGATCCGCTTCCCTGGAGGGAGCAAAAGAAGCCGCCCCAAGCAGCTCCCTGGAAGGGGCATCATAAGCACTGCAGCATAGTGTTATAATGCCCCTTCCACGCTGCACCATTTGGGAACTGCGGTGGAGGTGCATCACCATCTAGATAATCACCGTCTAGAAAGGTGTGCGCCAAAATGGTGCCCAGGCACTGGCATAAGGGCTTGGAGTATGCGGATGCTCAGCCCTCACCCTGTATGTATAGCCCCTAGGACTCTCAGAATCCCTTAGCTAGCATGACCATTGGGATTCAGTGTGGTATATTCCAAAAAGGTCACTCTTCAAATATTTTACCCCCTCTCCCTGAATATGTCTTATTAATAAATTCTGTATTCATGATATGTTTTCTGTGGAAGTATATGTCATGTCTGGCTGGGTTCCCTAGTTCTGAAATTCAGGCATATTAGTAGAAATCCATTATTAAGAAACTACAGGTCCTGTCTGGTGACTTTCATTGTTAGACCTGACCAGCAAACATTACAACCATATAAGTAAGTGGCATATAATTCAAACATGGGGCAGGCTTCATTCTAATTGGTGAAATACAATAAACACATTTCTGCTTATTCCCACACCACTCTTTTTGTTGTTGTTACTGTCTCAATTTCTTGTCTTATTCCAGCACCTAGAATATATTCATAGTTCTAGAGCACAGTGTTAAAACATTTTAAACGTACGATCACAACTATGTATTTCATTATTACATTATGGCAGGAAAAAAGCATATGCAGCTTCTGACAGTACATGATATTTTTTCTGTGGAGGTAGCATAGTTTAAGAGATTAAGTGATGAAGCTGTCATCCAGCAGGTCTTTTAATTTCCCTGCCACCTTTGCCATGAATGTGCTAGCTATACCCGGGCCATTGAAGTAATATTGGCTTATCTTAGCAAGTTCTGGGAATGTTTTTATTTATCATATGGACAGCCTGTTTATTCTCCAGGGAGTGCAAATAACCATATATTGTTCTTCCTGCCATTTTGTCTTTCTAACACCTCTGTAAGTTAGGATGTATGGTGCATACATACATGTGGATAGAGAGGTCACATGTGTGTGTGTGTGTGTGTGTGTGTGTGTGTGTGTGTGAGAGAGAGAGAGAGAGAGAGAGAGAGAGGCCCAAGCAATGCCATGATCTCTGATCTCCTAAATCTTTGTCCAGCACTCTCACCAAGGTGTGAGAGATCTGTGGCATGAAGAGGTTGTTGTACTAAAGCTCCCTTAATCCCTCACTATTAGATGAGATAACTGGGGCTAATGAGAGTTTCAGTGCAGCAACTTCTGGAGGGACATAAATTGCCTTCCCCTTAGCCTTGAACCACTATACCACTCTTGTTCAGAGCATAAGGATTCCTCAGGCAAAATACACAAACCTCTTCTATCATCACTCTGCACAAATGTCAAACTTCATTGTTCTTGCTCTTGTTTTTTTTCTCTTTCAGGTTGGATGCAACTAATTTAGGACAGAAGAAAGCAGAGTATGGAGGTTTCTCTGCTTCTGGGAGAGTAGCTCTGAGGGTATCATCTGCAGATCATGGGAAGAGAGTGGAATGCCATGCATACAGCTCGGTCCTCTCTGAGGGTGTGAATTCCTTCTATCAGTTCACTGTCCTGTGTAAGTAAGAGGATTCCTTTAAGATCAGATCACACCACTGAGGGCACAAAGAAACACAGGAAACTGCCGTATTGTCAGACTTGAGTAAACTCAGAACCAATGTGCATCAAAAGAGTCCAGGATTTTGAAACAGCAAAGAACTTTATTGAATACACATAGTCAGGAATTCACCAGTCAGCATTTAAACTGAAACTTCCCCCTACCCCCCCAAAAAACCAAACAGTATATTAAAACCTGCAAAATCCAAACTCCACCCCAACCCCATTCGGTGCCAAAACTAGCACCCACCTCCAATTCTCACAGCTTAATCCCCCCTACCAGCCAGCCCCAATACCAAACCTTCTCACCAACTCTGTCTCATTCAGACTCAGGCATTTCCATTCTCCATCTCCTTCTGTTACTACCAGACACTGATGCAGCCCACATCTCACACATTCCAGAACTATCATTCCCAAAACTATCCTAGCCATCTGTACACATCCCATCACCCCTATGCCAACTAGCTATCTGATTACCCATAAGCCACAGCACCTATTAACCTACCCATCAGCCCCCAAGCAAGCAAGCATATAGCATATTTTATTAACTGAAAAAGCAACCCTCCTCCAGCTATTAACCACATATTCAGAACTCTGACAGAATCCATGCATGCATGGTTCTGACACATATACCAGGTCCGAACTTTTGGTCCATCTAGGTCAGTATTCTTAGCTTTGATTGAAAGTGACTTTCCAAGATTTCAGACAGGACCCTTTCCTAGCTTTTCTTGGAGGTCCCCATTATTCCCTGGTCCTCTCTGGTTCAAGTATTGACCAGGCTTGACCTTGCTTAGTTACTGTAGTGTGCCCAAATTAGTATGTTAAAGATTGTTTAGTTCCCTAAACCAGCCAGTGGCTAACCAGATAGTTCTGGAAATCCACAAGAAAGGAATAAATGACTCAGTCTTGTCTTATATTGTCTCCCAGCACCTAGTATTTTAGAACAATCCAACAATTTAAGCAGTTGAATTGATACCTATCAAGCATTGATACCTATCAATGGGCTTGCAAGGGAAACCTAGGACAGTTACATCAAAAGGTCTTTGCCCAAGTGTCACACTCTCTGTGCTTTTCTAGCTGTGGAAAGATAGCATGATCAATATTAACAAACCAGTTCTATTATCTCCCCCAGGATTGAGTCTTTTAAAAAGCTACTAGGGCATAATTACTCATTCAGAAACAAGTCACAAGGAAATACTTTGTATTTACAACAGAGTCAGCTCAGAACAATGTTGTGCGGCTGGGAAAAATCTATCCTTTCATCTACTAAGAGTGTTCTATTTAAACTCAGAGAGAAAAAGGGAACTCTAAGGGGAGTGCAGATGACATAATTATCTGCAAAGGAAAGATTCTTGGTTGCATCATCCTGTGAACCTTGGCTCCATTACAACAATTACTGAGGATGGAGCTTGTTTTCTGCTTGTTTTCTGCTGGAGCTTGCTTTCTGCAGCTCCAGATAATAGCAGTGGATTAAAACGACAGGAAAAGAGTTTCAACATCAACATCAGAAAGAAATTCCTGACAGTGAGAGCTGTTCCATCACGCTGCCTTGGAGAATGGTTGAGTCTCCTTCTTTGGAGGTTTTTAAATGGAGGCTGGATGGTCATCTGTCAAGGCTGCTTTATGTATTCCTGCATGGCAGGAGGTTGGACTGGATGGCCCTGGTAGTCTCTTCCAACTCTAGGATTTTATTATTCCAATATATTGCTTGAAATTCTGGTCTGATGGTTCCTCTACTCTTTGAAATCCCCCAGCACCAACCTGCCATGTTCCCATAGCAAGGTACTGATGGACTCCAAGGAACAGAAGGGGGATCAGTGGAAGATAATTTACTTTTTTTGTATGCAGTTCCACCGGAGTTCTCCAGTGAGCAGCCCCACATAGTGCAAGCTGTGGAACAGGGATCTGTCCAGTTGCCCCTGCTGGTCTCTGCCAGCCCTCCTGAGATCACTTATCGCTGGAGCTTCCTGGGAGAGGTGCTCTTGACAGGTGAGTCCTACAAGATGCAGCATTACTAATGCTTTCAAGGGTTGGGCTGGACCTAGAATGTAGCTGTTGTTAAGGTTTATTACAGGGATGGAGAAAACAGCAGCAATAATAATAATTGTATCAGAATGGTTATTCTTGGATCTTTATAGTGAATTCAAGGGCAGTCCCACACCCCTCCAGATGCAGATGGACAACAGTTCTTATCTGACTTAACCAGCATAGCTATGGGTGAAAGATGAGATTTGCAGTCTGGCAGCGTCAAGAGGATATCTTCCATTGGCAAACAGCAACCTCAAGGAGTTATTTTCTTTAGAAATGCATTATATTGGGGGGGGGGGGAGTTAAATTTCCCACCTCTATACTTGGTTTCTTATCAAAATCTTCCCCATGGCTGCTATTTAGACTGCATATTTAGCAAATTGCACAAGACACATTCAGCATCTGGTCTCATTTGGCCTCTAGCATTCAGTGTGTGGAAGTTGACTAAGGAAGAGAGGAAGAGGCAAATGGGAAGAATATACATTCCATTCAGTGACACCACTTTGGCTTGGTTTCAGAAGACAAAAATAATAATAATCAAATGAGTTCACAGAGACATCCATGCCTTTCTACCCAACTTCTTAAAAATTCAAGGATCAGCAGGCCTTGCTGATCTACTCCATATTATCCAGAGATCTCTCTTAGGAGTTTATCACACAGGAGGAATTTCTCTTGATTTCAAATGAAAAGAAAGTGGGGCCAGAACACATTCACATGAATTCGCTAGTTCAGCGAATTTACGTGAATTCGAATTGCGTTCAGACTGACTTCCCATGGCTCAAAAATAGCTTGACATTGCCTGAAATTGCGTGTGATCACCTCTCACGCAATAACACGAAACCCCATGATTGTGTTTGGACTGACTCCCCATTGCTCGAAATTGCGTGTGGTAGTCTATTACGCAATAACGTGAAACCCCATGATTACATTCGGATTGCCATTGGATTATACTTCCAATTTCCCTTGTCTGATAACGTCCTTAGATCTGGATCCATCTTCAGCAAGGACAAAGTAATGTAACAAACAGGGAACCTTTAGATCACTACTTCTTAAACTGTCTGAGTTGAGGGACTGGCAGGTCCTCCCTTCTGTTCCATATTTGTGTCCACTAACTGCCATTGCTCCTGGAAACTCTCCTGGTAGCTAATATCTTGAGAACCAGCTCTAGTCTAGAGAACTTTAGAGCTGCAGCATTTTTGACAGTTGCTGATGGAGGAGCAGGAACAATGAATGGAGTGAAACCTGGGACAAGAGGTAGGAAGGAGGACAGGAATGAAGGAGACATAAGTGACCTTAAGACGGTCTACATGGAGAGGGTAGGATTGGAAGGAAAAAAAGTAAGAAGGGATTTGGAGCAAATCTAAACAAATGCTGGGCAGCAGTAATGGTGGGTGACACTGCTGGAGCATTTTCCAGAGACTACAGAAGTGACACATTGCTAATGCATGTTAGTGCTGCACAGAGAGGGACAAAAGTGAACCTCCTTGCAATAACCTCTCACCAAGAAAACTCCAGGATGAGATAATCTAAGACAGAGCAAGAGACAGAAAAAGGACACAGAAAGCTAAAAGGGTAGAACAGAGGGCAAACAGAAATAGAGATGTGGACAAGGGCACAACAGAACCAAACAAAATGGGAAGCCACACAGACAATAAAAAAAATGCAGTGAAGGTCCAGATCAGAGCCACAAATGTTATAGGTAAATGGAATTTGAGAAGCATGATCAAGAGAGACTAGACGTTGTAAAAAAAGGAAACGGAGGGAATAAACAGGAGTGAGTGTGCCAAAATGGACAGAAATTGGATATTTTGAGTCAGATAACTACATAGTGTTCTACTCAGGAAATGAAAAAAGAGAAAAAATGGATTAGCAATAGCAGTGAGGAAGGGCACAGCAAAATCAGTTAAAGGATATAACATAAAGTCAGACTGAATCATGTCAATAACGTTTCGGGGAGAGCCAATAACCATCACCACAATACAAGTATACATATCAACTATAGAGGCAGAGGAAAAAGACTTTGAGAATTTCTATGACGGAGTCCAGGAAGATACTTGCAACACACCAAAACAGGACTGTTTGGTTATCAACCAAACAGGACTTTCCCATGAATAAAAAGTAATACTAGAATTCCTCTTTATTCATGGGATAATGATATGATTATCACAACATTACACAACTTCTTCTTATAATTTTTGCACAATTGCACAATGGTGACAGAAGCATCCTGCTATGCTCCCGTCACTTTTGCCTGTGTGAAAATCTCCTTAGACTCAGAGGCAGGAGGAATGACAATTGGAAGTAGGAACATTAACAACCTAAGATATGCAGATGACACAATACTGCTAGCAGAAATGAAGACCTGGAACAATTACTGAAGAAAGTCAAGGAGGAAACTGCCAAGGTTGGGTTAATGTTGAACATTAAAAAGCAAAAATAATGAGCATGGAAGATCTACAAGAATCCACGCTAGACAATGAGAAAATTGAAATAGTTAAAGAATTCCCATACTTTGGTTCAAATATTGTTCAGAATAGAGAGTGAAGTCAAGAAATCAGAAGTAGACTAGGATTGGGAAAGGTTGCTATGAAAGAAATGGACAGGATCACAAGGTGTAAAGACATAACACTGAACACTAAAGTGAGGATAGTCTAAGCCACTGTATTCCATTGTATGGATGCAAGAGATGGACAGTGGAGAAAGCTGATAGAAAGAAAATCACCTCATTTGAGATGTGGTGCTGAAGAAAAATGCCGAGGATACCATGGATGGCCAAGAAGACAAGCAAATGGGTTCTAGAACAGATTAAACCCAAACTCTCCCTGGAAGCCAGGATGACTAAATTGAGGCTGTTGTACTTTTGTCACATCATGAGGAAAAATGAATCATTAGAAAAGGCAATGATGCTAGGAAAGGTGGAAGGCAGTAGAAAGAGAGGTTGCCAGATGGTTAGTCTCAATCAGGGAGAACATGGACCTGGGCCAGCATCACCTGAGCAGAGAGCTTGAGGATGGAGTCTTGGAGATGTCTCATCCACATGAGTAGAAGTTGACTAGAGGGCAGTTAACAAGTTGCACACAGAGCAAAATTTTAGTAGGTATAGCAGGTCTGACATAGCTATTAAAAGTACAGGAGCCACTTTTTCGTACTATCATTCTAGTTAGAGGGCTTGGACTGGAGCCAAAGTATATCTAAAGTAGTTTGATATTTCTACACTTGAGCCTTGCTTTCTGCTCTTTTCTGCTGCTTCAGGAATCAGAAAGAATCTTTGTACTATGTACAATGTAAGCAAGAGATGTTGGCTTGCAAACTGTAAAGTAAGGATTCCTACTGTTAGTTGAACTCCTGAAATCAGGGGCATGCCTGGCAAGGGTTCCCACAGGGCTTCTTCACATATTGGGGTGAATCTGGGGCAGGCCACCTCTGGTGCAGAAATGTCTCGGATCAGTGTTGGCTGACTGGGCCACAATCTTACCTTCTCCCCTGGCTAATATGTCTCGTTTATTCCTTGTATCTGTTTGTTTTTGTCATGCTTCGTGTTAAGACTGACTGGCTCTGGTCGACATGGTTGAATCCTGTAAGCTTTTACTGTTGCTACAAGACTTACACTCCAAGGCTGGGAAGATAAATATTCAACAACTAGTATTCAGTATTCAGAAGATCTTGTTGCTTTAACTATACATGAGTGTATATTTTATAGACATCAAATGTGAGAAAATGTATTTTGGAAAAATGTGTACGTACTTTATATGGCTAGTCCACTTTTATATCCTATGTACTTTTTTATTCCCTTTCTTCTTCTTCTTCTTTCTGCTCCTTCCTTCCTTCCTTTTCTTTTTTGTAATCATACTTCAATTTTGTTTAAAAAAGAGATTGATTGGCTTCATGTCTGCTACAGAGGGTTCCCCACGGTACCACCTGAGGGATGGTGGCTCCCTGGAGATTTGGAACGTGACCCGAGCTGATGCTGGAAAATACAAAATCTACTGTGAGAATGCAGAAGGGCACAATGAGACAACAGTCACTTTGGATGTGCAGTGTGAGTAGCAAATGGAGAAGGAATCACAAGTTCTATGCAGGTTTTCATATGATACAGGAGGAACAGAGTGTGGCCCTTCAGTTATTTTGGATTGCAACTCCCACTGTGCCTCACCATCGACTAAACTAGCTGAGACTTATTGAAGCTTTAATCTAACAAGATCTGAGGGGGGGGGTGTATTTCACAATGTCCACTCTTGATATAGATCCCAAAGAAGTGAATAGGTTCTGCTCAAACACTCCCCTACACATCACCTGGGTCTCTCCAGATGTTTTTGACTATGGAGTTTATTGCATGGCTTAAAAAATACGACTTATCGCTGCCGTGTTGAAATCTCTTTCGGGATAAAGTCGAGTACAGTATTATCATATGCAAAGCGCAGTCGATGCCACCACCCAGCAGAAACCTGGCTAGCTTCTGGCTAGAAGTAGTGCTCAGCCAGGCTCTTTTCAAAACCAGAAAACTTCTGGCTTTGCAAATTGGCCAGCTGAGCATGGTTTCTAGCTGGAAGTTAGCTGGGATTCAGCTGGGCAGAGGCATTGGTGGCATTTTGCTTATGATAATACCTGACTTTATCCCGAAAGAGACTTCAATGCGGCAAGGGTAAATTGTGTTTTCAAGCCACGTGATAAACTCCATCCCATTTATCCCAGGCAACATAGCTGATGGCCAGAGCTGATGGAAATTGTAGCTTGACAATTGAGGAAGGACTTTCCTTCCTCATTCCAGCATTCCCAGTGTGTTACCCTCCAAATGTTTTGGACTATAATGCCTGTTGGCTTTAGATAAGGTGGCCAATAACTAAGGAGGATGGGCACTGTAGAGCAACTAGAGAGACCTAGAATAGGAAAGAACAGTTTATTTCAGCATTCACTCTCCAAATAGTCCCTGGAGAGGGACTCTGTTTAAAAGCACTTAATCACCCAGGACTTTCTGCTTGGCTCAAAAGAGAAAGAAACTGCTCTCCTGACTGTTTGGGGAAATCTGAAAGAGCTGCTATCACATTACCATACTGACCTCTAAATAAGTTGGCCTGGGATTTAGGGGTCAGCTTTTGAGCATAAATTTCTCATCTTATAGACAAGTATATACGGTATGTCAGAGTGAATCCAAACAATTTTATCAGCAAAATGGTGATTCAAAAGGATGCTTTGTGTTTGAAGCTGGAATTTGCAGGTGTGTGTGTGTCGGAGGATCTTTCCCAGGATTACTGATGTGAAGCAGATAATGGTGGGGAGCCTGGTACAGTATTGGGAGCTAGGTGAAAGAGGCTGATGTGAAACTAGAGGGCTAATATATTGTGATTAAAAAACAAATTAAGGAGAAACCTGCAAAATTCATAGGTGGAATATTGTTAAAGTTGTGCTGATATTTGGGGATATTAGCACTTCCTGTCTTCCTGTTACCTTGGTATTTTCTGGAATGAAGTTAACTGTTTGCTACACAGACATCTTGTTCTCTGAACTTATGGGGGGAGAGGGTAAAAGCAGTTCTCGGCAGTACCTGATGACTTCTTTTTCTTGCATAGATGCACCATCAATTCGCAGCATTGGAGACCCAACCTATGTAGACCTGGGGGGCACAGCAGAGATTGTGTGCCAGGCCGATGCCAACCCTGCACCCTTGAACATGTTTCAGTGGAGGTGGCTGGTAAGCATTTGTTTGGAAGAGATGTTGAGAATAACAGTATGGGAGGACTGTACAGGCGCAGCTCCATGGAGGGAGTAAGAAAAGGACATTCATTGTATCTATAATCAGTTTCTTATACTTTTTCTTGCCTTTCCTAATTAAATTGATATAAGATGGCCATACAAAGTGAGACGACCTTTTCTTCAAGCTCTTATTGTATAGCATAATAGCTAAAAATGTTTTTTAATGTCCATTGCTAGCTTGAAAATGCTTGTTTTAATAGCTTTTTATGACTGGTTGCTTCTAGCTAGTACACTCTCTTTGCTTGGTTGAGCTGGAGGAAAAAAACGGTTTTGAATACAGCCATGGAAAGCAACTGAACACAAGGCTTTTTGCTTGTATCTGGCATGAAGGAGTCTTGTAGGGCTTTGAGTGTCTAATATTTATGGTCTTTAGAGATTAGCAGTAGCAGTTTGACCAGCTGTTTGCTCAATTTGTACTTGTAAACTAGGGGTGCGGAAGATTTTTCAGCTCAATAGCCACATTCCCCTATGGGTAACCTTGAGGAAACAATGTATTACTGGTGATTTCAGCCAATGTCCCATGCACACACATCAAAATCCTAAGCGCACCCAAGCATCCATACTTCTACAGATGCAGATCACATTTAAACAAAGGCAAGCACAAGTTTACCCAGAATGCCTCAGCAGGGACATCCATGGGATGCTTGTAGGAGTTTTCCAAAAATGCCTGAGGACAGTTGACTGGAGCTGCCAAAGAGAAAGTACTTCCTAAAATGAGCAAAAGCTTCTGAATGCTAAATAGCAAGCCAAAGAGCTTTGCAATACAGAGAGAGCTTATCAGTGACAAAAAGCAGCACATAGGAGAATAGTTGAGCTGGCAATAGCTGCCCAAGTATGGGAGGCATTATAAATCAACTGGGCTTACTGTAGGACAATCAAAGAGGGGGTGAATGGGGGTGCCCTGGCAAGGCATTGGATGTCCCTGGGCTGGGCATCATAGTCGGCCTGCAGGCCAGGCCTTCCCTACACTTGTGTTGAAAATAAGCAGATGTTACAACCAAGCAAAGCGATAGGACTTTAGTACTCTTGGCTCATGAAGAAACTGATCCTGTAAAGGCCTGTGCTTAGATTGTGCCAAAGCTAGAGGAAGCGAGGGATATGAAAAATGCTGTGCCTGACTGTTAACAACTCTGTGCTGGGTTTTTGGTGGCTTGAGGGTAGGGTTCCTAGATTTCAGGGCTTGGATCCTTTCTCTAGCGCACTACCTTGAAAAAATAGAGTAACTTTTTAAAAAATGATAACATATTTTGTGCTTAATTATCTTACTTAATGACACAACCAGCTTGTGACTTCCATAACATCGCAAATTGTCACCCCAAGGTCTCATGTTTTGTCCTTGAAATCTCAGGACTTGGAATAATCCTGTCCTGGCTACCTTACTAGATGGCAATATAAAACACTTTTTGGAGCCGCCAGAGGAAAAACTGGAGAGGGCCCTTGTATCTTTGATGGTTGTGTAGAAGGGGGATTTTGAGCACATACTGCTTGTTACCTGGTTATGTGAAGCAACAGCTGCTGAAATGCCCTGTTCTACACAACCATTACAGGTACAGGAACCCTCTCTGGGTTTTGATCTGACAACACAATTTCCCACTCAGCAGGTCCCTGTGAGCAATTTTAAAGATTGGACTTCTTTCATAGGAGGGTGCAGAGTTCTTTCTGCCATTCTCTCCTGCCTTTCCATAAGGAATGCCTCGAGGAGCTGGCTTTTGGCAGATTCTGTTACACAATGACTTAAGTCAGTATAGGAATTAAAACTTACATTATCTTTCAGCTACAGTGTTTCTCAAATATTCTCATAGGGTTCCTGACTCATAACAAAAAAGATAATTTAAAATGGTCTGTTTTGAGGGGAAAGTCTTTCAGAAATGTAGAATTTGAGAGAAAATATGGTCAAAGTATGTGATTTTTTGTGCAAATTTTCCAATAAGCTCAGAGTAACATAGAAATGGGATGAAATGGATTTTGGGTGCATGCATTTGGGAGTGAAACAAACTAGAAGCAAACTGTTTCATGTGTCCATCCCTTCCTTGTCAACAACATGGAATGTTTGGTTTTGATATACACTAGTTACTAGAAGGAAAACTTGTGTATGCAGCTCCCTCTCTTCTGAGAGGCTCCAGTTTCAGACTGCATGAAGCTTCATCCTGTACCAATACATAAGCACTCTTATCTCTCTATCTCCTGCAGGGTGATTTGGAGAGTAGCTTGGAAGAGCTGGGCATTGTACTGCTTTCAGAAGGGCTGACAGGACAACTGAGGGTCCAAGAGGCACAACGAATCCATGCTGGACTCTATGAGTGTCAGGTAGACAATGGCATCTCCCCAGCAGCAAGGAGCAGCGCCCGTTTGATTGTGCGATGTAAGTGTCATACTAGCTCTCTTACTAATTTATGCATTCATCCCCCCCATACCATAGAGGCTCCCTCTTGTGCCTGTCATAGTCACCCATGCATCTGCAAGATGTCTCATAGAATCATAAGAATCATAGAGCTGGAAGAGACCGCAAGGGCCATCCAGTCCAACCCCCTGCTATGCAGGAAATCACAATCAAAGCATCCCAAACAGATGGCCATCCAGCCTCTGCTTAAAGACCTCCAAGGAAGGAGACTCCACTACACAAGAGGAAGAATGTTCCACTCTCAAACAGCCCTGACTGTCAGGAGGTTTCTCATAAAGTTGAAGTGGAATCTCTTTTCCTGTAGCTTGCACCTATTGTTCCAGGTCCTGTTCTCTGGAGCAGCAGAAAACAAGCTTGTTCCCTCCTCAATATGACATCCCTTCAAATATTTAAACAGGGCTATCATATCACCTCTTCACCTTCTCTTTTCCAGACTAAACATCCCCAGCTCCCTGAGTCTTTCCTCATAGGGCATGGTTTCCAGACCCTTCACCATTTTAGTCGCCCTCCTTTGGACACACTATAGTTTCTCAATGCTTTGTGATGGAACTCCATCTATTTATTTATTTTGTCAGCCCCAAGTGGTGTGCTCAAGATAGTTCACATGTAATCTAAAACACGTAACAATAAGAGTGAAGTCAATCCAAAATATACAGCCAATTTATTAAAAATAGCAGCACCATATTCTGGGGTCAGACATGTCTCCACAAACAGTTTTTGCCATCTTTCTTAAATGTGAGATACAACAACTAAACAAGTTTCCTGCACCTGGGAGCTCCAGAGCCTTCGGATCAACAACAGGAGGCCTTGCTCCACATACTCCTCAAGCACACCGCAGATAATGGCAGGAAGTGGTTTATATGACCTGTCCCTCATGTTTCGATAACAAAGGAGCATAACATCTGCCCCACAACTGTGGAGCTCTTTGAACATTTCCCAGAGTCTAAGCCTGGGTATCTTTTAATAGCATTATGGTAAATCCAACACTTTCTTATACTGGCTGGATTTTTGGAGACTGGTTTGAGCAGATAAGCTGTGGAGGTTTTTTTTGGTGTAGCAGGAAAGATGATAGTCTGCTGAAATTCAACATTCCAGATCTGCTCTGTTCACTTACCAATTTGGCCTCTATGAAGGCAGCAGATATTTTCCCTGCTCCTACCTTCCAAAGCCCCACAGTTTATCAATAGCTTTTTAATATTTTATATTGCATTTTATTCTTTTAACTAGCGATTTGAAGTGTTTTAATATTGTATCTAGTTTAATTCTATTTTAATGTTCACTTGCTGTATTGCTCTTTTAACAGCATTGCTCCTTTAAATCGTAGGTTGCCTGAATCTCAATTCTGGGAGATGTACAGGATATAAATAAATATCATCATAATCATCATCATCAATTAATTTTTACCTTGGTATTGTTTTTTTATCCAGACCCACCAGAGATCATCAAGGGCCCTGGACAGAGAAAAGTGGCAGCTACAGGGGATGGAAGAAGCCAAGCTGTGCTCCAGTGCAGTGCTCAGGGTGTTCCTAGGGTCCAGTTTGGCTGGGCCAAGAATGGTGTTTCCCTTGATCTCAACAGTCCCAGGTGGGAAGAACACAAGTAAAAATACCTAATTGATCTGTAACAGATGAGAGTCTGATCCCATATCTTCTAGCTAGCACTAGGATAAACATACATCTTTATTTGCTCTTAATGAGAGCAAATCCTGGGAGTGAAATGGTTAAAACATTTGACTCTGTTCTGAATTTGGTCTTTTTTTTGTGACCAGCACAGTCATGGTCTAACTCTAACCCAAGTCGGTAAAGGTTCAGTAGGATTGTTGGATGCACATCTGGAACCAGTTCAGCTTTGAACTGGGCACATTTTTAAAAATGTATGTTCCTGTGTTGGTTTGAGAAGTAGAATGGAGGTGGGGCAATTTAATGCATCTAATTTGTTCCAGCTAAATGTCAGCCATAACCCATAAATAGTATGAGGCATGTATGAAATAAAAATAACCAGAACACTTAGCTGTAACCTTGGGATTTTTTTTTTTAAATGAACTGTTTAATTCCAGTGGCTCACGCTGTTAACCCATAATACAATACGGTCTTTATTTTGCTTGCTGCTTGTTGGGTCTGTATTTATTCAGGTTTGGTTATTAGAGTAATTTATTCAAAGATTGGAGAAGTTATCCTTTTGTACTACACTTCCTGAAATCCCCTTAGCAACGAGATCATAGGATTTGTAGTAGCTTTTCAAGCTCTACATTTATATCCTACCTTTCCTCTTATGCGCTCATGGTGGTATATGTGGTTTTCTTCCCTTTCTTTGCAATATGGGAGGCAGGTCAGGCAGGGAGGGAGGGAGGGAGAGAGAGAGAGAGAGAGAGAGAGAGAGAGAAGGATAGACTGAAAGAGAAGCTAACCCCCAGACATGAAAAATAGCGGTGGAACAATAACAACCTCCCTTTCCAACCTAGACTTTAATTAAAGACAACATGATGAATACGGACTTCATATGTTTTTACTTTTGCTGTTGTTGCAGTTGTTATTGGGTGCCTTTAAGTTAACTCCAACATATGGCAATCATATCATATGGTTTACTTGGCAAGGTTTCCTCAGAGGAGGTTTATCACTGCCTTCCTCTTAGACTGGGAGAGTACAACTTCCCCAAGTGGGATTTGAACACTGGTCTCCCAGTGTTATAGTCGAACACGCAAACTCCTACACTACATGGGCCCTCTTTCTTTCTCTTTTCTTTGACTGCACAGTACTAATTTTTACGATACTTGTGTTTTCACCTTGTTATGAGTTATTTGACTTCCAGCTTACAGATTTATTTGAGATAAATAAATAAGATCCCGGAAAATGACCTTCTTATATTTAATCTTATGACGTTCTTACCTTTTCCCAGGCATACTGTGGTTACAGATCATGCAGGCTCCTTGCACACCAGCACCTTAACCATTGCCAACGTGAGTGCAGTTCATGACTATGCCACCTTCACCTGCACAGCCAGCAATGAACTTGGCACAGATACTCTCAACATCCAGCTGCTTAGTACCAGTAAGGGACACAGCTCTGCTGAAATGTTAATGTTTGATGGATAGCACTAGAAAATGAAGAGTAACAGATCACCTTCCTCTTTTTAGTTCACTTAGATCCCTCTTTTTCTCATCAGGCCGCCCTGACCCACCTAGACAGTTAAAGGTCATTGGCGTTTCTCACAACTCGCTGGCCTTGGAGTGGACCCCAGGCTTTGATGGAGGGCTTCAGCAAAGCTTTCGTGTCAGGTAGGGGTTTGAGTTATGAGCAGCTGCGTGTGCAACATAAATAGGAAGAGTGGTGTGGTTTGACTGACTTCTATATCTAAAGGGGGCTCATTCATATGGCTATGTGTTTAACTTCACTTTGAAACTCACAGCCACTGGTACAGTGGTAAATAGCATGGCTAGCATTCTGTACTGTATTATAGTTTCATAATGTAGAGTTACAGATTCATAACTCTATTCACTACTGCCATGATCATAAATGCCCTTTCAACCATACTTTGCCAGGCAGTATCTGCACTGAGAGTTGGAGGTCAGTTCAGCAGATAATTGGAGTGCATGAGGATGATATTTTCATCTGCCTCCCGCCAGCAAGCAAGGCAGAAACAATCAGAAGCAGGTCCCCTGTTGCAATTCCTTGTTGCAGCCTTGCTTACCGATGGGTGGGGGATGAAAACATACTTCTGCTGTACCTCAATAACCAGCTCACACAGCTCCCATCTCTCAGTGCAGCTGCTGCCTTGAAAAGCAGGTGGGGGCTCGTGCCAGGTAACTTTACCACTGGTTACACATTCGTAACTAGGTAGGATGCAGAATATGTAGTACAGACTAGGGTTTCGGAGCATGTTGTTGCTGCGCGCTCTGGAACTCTAGTTTCGGCTCTGGCATGCCATTTTTGGCTGGTGTGTCTCGGACCTGAGTTATGCCTCTATCCCCCAAACGAAAGGGGAGGAACGAAAGCATGGTTCCCTTCCCTCCTCACTTGCACCTCTTTTCTGTTTACTTCTTTCCAGGTATCATTGGTCAGGAGTTCCCAGCTTTCTGTATGTGGATGTCTTCCCACCACAGTCCTCTGTGTTCACTTTAATGGGCCTGCAGCCAGACACCCTCTACAATGTCTCTGTGAATGCACACAATGCTCTTGGAGAAAGTGACTTTGCTGATGGTGGTGCAGGGCTCAGTGTCACCACTGCAGGTCAGGACTATCTTCCTGTATAGTGATGACAGATTCCATCATGGGCCACAAGGGTATAAGTATACTCACAGAAGCAAAAAAACCCAGTGTAGTACAGTGACTGAACAGAGCAGTGAGTGTAGCCTAGAGAGATGCAGGTTCAAATCTCTGCTCAGCTATGACTCTCACTTAGTGACTATAGGAAAGATGCTCTCTCTGGTTAGCCTACCTCACAAGATTGTCATGAGCATACTTAGTGTGGGGACACACACACACACACACACACACACACACACTACAGACTGCTTTACAGGGGATAAAATGAAAAACCTTGACTATTTTGCTCTTGCATGTGAAGATGAACAAATAATGCAGTTTCTGCCTACTGTGGGAGGAAACAGATCTTCCCCTGCAGTATTCTCCTGTACAGCATTTGATGATTCCACAGTGTTGTACAGGCTTTGTTAGGCAGATAAAAATCACATTTTAAAGGGGGGGGGGGGAGAAAAGAAAAAAAAGGAATTGTGTTTTTACACAAAAGATGTGGGGGTGGATGGACAGGGCTTGTCCATAAAACATCTTTTTTTCTCTTTAGAATGATTCCCACACACTACTTTGGGATGTCAAATATCAGAAGAAAATTGTGCAGAATTCTTGCTGTTCTTTCTGATTGCATTTACATTTCTATACCGCTTTATACTGAATTAAGCAGTCTCTTAAGTAGTTAACAGTGTGTAAGCCAATTGTCCCCGACAAGCTGGGTACTCATTTTACTGACCTATGAAAGGATGGAAGACTGAGCCAACCTTGGAGCCCTCTGTGACCGAACTCACAATGTTGTGGCTGCAGTACTGGCATTTAATCATTGCACCACCAGGGCTCCTGGTGGAGGAGTTTCAGAAAGAGTTTATTAGAAAAATCCACATTATTCATATAATTCAATGTGGAAGATCTCTGCGCTTTCCACTCTTGTTTCCTGAAGATACAGGATCTGCTTAATTGTCCTGTCCCAGCCTATAACAGTATAAATAGGGCAGTTTGTCTCCTATCTGTTGCTATCAGAAATTGGGTACTATCCAGCCATTGTTCAATGTGTTCTCTTCCAGAGAGAATGCAAGAACCAATTGACAAAGAGACAGAGATTCCACTCATACCTGAACCAGGTACAAAAGCATAAAAACATCTTCATTGTAGCATAAAAAAAGGGGGGAAGGGAAGGGAAGGGGAGAAAAAAAAAAGGAACATGGCAGCACCTTTAACCAATTTTTATTTTAGCCATTTAGATAGTGGCATCATGGCACACTACATATACTGAGTCCTTGCTACTGAGCATATAACAAAGCATAAAACATTTGTTGGTTTCACACTAACTGATCATTGTAAAGATCTAAAGGTCCTGTATCACTTCACTCAGCCCTTGGAATATTTAGGGGAAGGGGCATGTTTTGCATTTTTCTGGATTCTGTTACTTTCTATTCCACTCCCACACATGTATAAATGTGCTTTTTTATCTGAGGCCTTAATACCACTCAGTGCTGTATCTGAAGAAGTGGATTTAAATGCATGAAAGCTCATGCTAAAATAAAAACCAATTAGTCTTAAAGGGGTTGCCACATTCCTTTTTCTCCTCCTCCCTTGCATTTTCCCATCTCTTCTGTATAGAGATTTTGTTATAAGAAGGTGGGTAGAAACTATGAGTGGGAGGGGAGTATCTGTCCTTTTTCCAGAGACCACGGTGTAGCTATGGGGATGGGGTGGGTTGCAAAGAATTAAACATTTCAAATTAAACATTACAAATAATTAAACATTAAAAATAATTCACACCTGCAGATCTTAGGATTTGCTTGTTCATATTACTTTAGTAACTTTGTTTGACCCTTTTCTGTGGATGTAAAAACTGTATATTTAAGCTCTCAACCGAAATTTTATGTTATTGCAATGCTGGAAATCTCAGAACATAAGGAAGAATTCATGGAGTGGGCAGAATTCTCATTGGTGGGTAATGCTCTCATTTTGCTTCACCCCTGCTCTGAGCTTGAAATTTTTTTTCTGGACTACAACTCCCAGCATCCCCCAAATAACATGGCCCCAAAAAGTAATCTTTCCAAGCTGTGGATTCTGTTTTACAAAGAGAAAAGGAAAATTGGGAAAGGCAATGTTTTCTTTGCCCTTGATTGTCCATGTTTTTCTTCTCTCCTAGAAAGCCCCTTGCTGCCATTTCCTATCATCATCCTTCTTGGAGCCCTTGGGGGGCTTCTGATATTTTCCAACTTGTTCTTCCTGGGCTGCCTACTTCGTAGGCGACAGGCCCAAGACCTCAAAGGTAAGTTCCTCAACAGACCCACAATATTCAATTGGGTCACTGGTGGTTAGGTCTCACTGTCCACTCTGTGTCCACTTTTCCAGTGGCTAAGGCATTGAGAAAAGGATTCTGACAGCTTATACTGTTCCTGCACCATGCTGGGTCATGCTTAAAGTACTGTCAGACCTCTGTACCCACACAGATCTGCTCCAGAATCCCTTCTCTCATGGATACAAAAACCACAGGACCTCAAGTCCCATTCTCCCTAATAGTAGCCCAAGATGTGCATGCCCACAAGCACTGCCATGTGCATGCATGGCCATTGTGGACAATGGAGCTTGCCATCCACGGATGCTCAGATCCACAGATGTCAAGACCGCAGATAGAGAGATCTGATTGTACTGTATATCCATTCATTTCAGTGGGTTTACTCTAAGGGCTGCATCTCCATAGCAGAAACAATCCAGTTTGACACCACTTTAACTGCCATGGCTCAGTACTAGGGAATTATAGAAACTGTGCTTTTGGGAGACATTTAGCCTTCTTTGTCAAAGAGCTCTGGTGCCACAACAAACTACAATCCCCAGGCATCTTTTAAATCTTGTCTCCCTGTGGGCATGGGCAAACTATGCATCCCATCCCAACCCTTTGTGTGGGAGTGGGATGCAAATGTTAGCTTCCCCTGGCTCATACTTCTCACGTTCCATGTTCCTATTATATATATTGTGCTGTTTCAAACTATCTTTGCCTTATTGGACATGTCTGCTGTTTGACTTCCCGTCTTTGAGTTTTTCCTTTCCACCTCTCTGTTTATGTGCTAGTCTTTCCTTTTGTTTTATTTTAGTTGTCTTATCTAAGAGATCACAAGGATGTTCATCTTTGCCTCCCTAATTCCCTGCCTTACAACTAATATGCAAACCAAACATGAATAATCTTTCAAAATTCTCTGAATTTTATACTGGGATTATTCAATTTTTAAAATGTGTGTGTGTGTTTTACAGGAAAGCAGAGACAACAATACATACATCTGTGAAAATAATGTTCTGTATAGACTAGAGAATGTAGTATATTTTGGCTTGCTGCAAAAGATGTGTACATTAGATGAAATTTGTGAATGAAATGCATGTATGACAAAAATTATTCTACAGGCTGCATACTGATTTCTGTGGGGGGGAAATGTCCAAATTAAGGACAAACTAAATATAAAATTGGGAAAATTCTGAAACTTTGAGAGGAACCAAACTGAAGGATGGCAAGATGTGGGGAAACTACTGACAGGTTTGTCCATCTCTAGTTGGGGAGCTTCGAGAAGAGACCTTTCTCACAAAGCCATCCTGCTCTATCTTGCCATACTCTCCCATAATTTCCTTTGTCTTTTTTTCTTTTCAATCTCCCACATATTAAGATAGAAAAGATGGAGGAGTTGTATAATACCTGTGGGCTGGGATCACTAGGAGCCCCTGCTTTGGAAATTCTCCAAATGCTGGTTAAGAAATCTGTATGTTTTGGTGTGACCCTTTTCTTGTTTCTCATTTTTCTTGCAGAAGATGAAACCCGTGGAGCAAGCAAGTGAGTATTAAATGGACAAGAAGGAGGGAGACCTGAGAAAAAGGTTGCCAGTTTTTCTTTTGGCACAGCTCCTGGACCTGCAAAGGGCCATCACTATATTGGTATGTTGGGGGGAAAGTTTTGCCAGTGATTTCCTCCAGTCTTCTTACTTGCCTGATCATGAACCCTGCCAGCAAAACATTGGCAATTTTACCTTACATACAAACATGGCTTTGACCACTAGTTACTAATTTTGCATGGTTGTTATGTGTCTTCAAGTTGATACTGATATATGATGATCCTATTCTAGGCTTTTCTTGGTAAGACTGAAAGAATGTGACTTGCCCAAGATCACCCAGTGGGTTTCCATGATTGAGCCGGGATTTGAACTGAGATCTCCCAGGCTCTTAGTTCAACACTCAAACTACTATACCATGCTTATAGCCTTGTTGTGTTGCACCTACAAGTCATTTTAAGTCAAGACCCATGGTCACCCTGTGGGTTTCCATGGCAGAGTGGGGATTCAAACCCTGGCCTCCCAGTCTCCTAGGCCAACACTCAAACCACTATACCCTGCTGGTTCCCACTTATACCTTACAGAGGCTTAAATTATATTAAACTAAAATGGTGTTCCTATTTCAGGGGTAAGGTGCGATTTGGGAACAGCTATACAGTATGCAGTTGGCTGAAACCTGGTGCACGGCTAGAGGAGCATAGCTCTGAGGTAAGACATCTCTCAGGATATGGGAAACTGTTCATAGTAGCAAGACAGTAAGTAAGGTTATCAGATTACTAGGAAAAGAACCATTCAGCAGGCCTGCTTTTGTGCCTTTAGTATGTAACTAAATCAGGGATTGCATCTTCAAAGTGCAAATACCTTTTGATTAGCAGAGGGAAGACACTGCCTGCCATTTCTTCAAACCTCCCTGTTTTCTTTGAGCTTAGCAACAGTTCTTACAGTGGCTGAGGAGAAGATGAATTCTCCCAGCATCAGTCTCTTGTTCTGCCCTATCCCTGGTGTATTTCAAAGAATTTTGTGGTGGTTTAGAGGACTGAATGGGCATTTAAGGCCTGTTTGGTTTACAAAAGACTTGCTCCAGCTGAAATGCAAACTGTTCAAGCAGTTTGTTGACATGGATCAACTTAGGTCAGGGGTGGGCAAAATATGGCCCTTGAGCTGCACAAAGGGACACTCCAGTGTGAGGGGTCTGTGGCCCTCCAATGTCTCCTGGGGGGCTGATAGGTGCCCCTAGCCTCCCATACTTTCTTGCCCTGATCTAGATGCCTCTGTTTTTGGACTCTTTGGGAATGTGTCTATGGGGACTGTCAAGATAAATGTCTGAACTTCATGATTTGCCATTACCCCACTGTTTAACAGGAACTTGATAGACAAAGAGCAGTAGGTGTGATTTTTGTAGCATAGAGAATAGGCCTGTATTGTATAATCTGTACTGTATTTAGAAAAGCTCAAGAATGGGTACAAAGACTGCCAACCCTGTCCAAGAAAAAATTAAATCCTGGTGGTTGGATGAGCGGGAAATCTTTCTCAATGCTGACTGGTGACTGCTGCATGGGGTGTGGGCAGAGGGTTTGAATGATGTTTTGTCTTAAAGAGATCTGTCCAAGGTGCTGGGTTCTAATCCCCAAATAGGTTCAGTACTTTGGATAACTCTTTCAAAGTCTGGACCCATAGTGAATTCAACGCCTTGCCAATATGGAAGCCACCAGCTGCTACTGCTTTGTCCTTTGTTTTCAGTGCTCCTTTAATGCCCCTCTCCCCTGATTGAGATGCAAACTTGACATTAAAACAAGGGCACTGGATTTGTACATTTTCAACATCCACTCAGTGTCAAGGTTATATCCTTTGAAAAAGAGTTAAGCTTGAAATCTCTCTAGATACAGTCCATTTGACAAGAACTCTGGTATTTTTTGTTAGTAAATACATTATCTGTAGTATGGAAAAATCACACCTACAGAGGAAGAGGATCATAAAAGAAAGGAAATATACTGGTAGTTAAAACCTAACTCTGCCAACTTGCAACTTGTTTCCTGCACTCTGCGATCCTTATATAGATCTCCTTTTGATTCTTAGCAACAGAAAGGTATGCATCTCTTAAGCTTCTGCCATCATCATGATTACTAGAAACTGACTAGCTTGTAAAAACTCAGGTTTTGTGAGAATATCAGCACATTCTGGTTGAGGCCATATATACCAGAAGAACCAGTGTCTGTTTTTTTTTTTTGCAAAGTAAACATTTTCTGTGCAGAAAACATGACCTTCTGGGTAGAAACAATATGTTCTGTGCAGAAAATCATGTTTGTTCCCAATAAAGTCATCTTTACTCCTAACATGACTGGTTGGCTCTGTCTCCAGATCAGCTCTACTAAGATGTCAACATCTGGATCTGCAGCCACTACAGAGACTTGGTCCCAGTTGGGTCACCAAGCTGACAGAGAGAGAGTTGGCAGCATTACAGGTACGTGTTCCTCTCTGCTCTCCACCAAATTCTGTGTCTTTGAACCATATTCCCACAATCTGAAGTGAGGGATGTAAAAATATTTCAGTTTGTTTTCTTTCACATTAGAATATTAAGGTGTGTGCATCATGGATATGGATATGGGGAGGCATTCAGCTTCTTTCCATCCTGATGGAATGCCTCCCCAAATACACACCCATGATATGCAAACATTAAGATGATCAGGGCTGGGAGCTTCTCTGTGTCCCACCATTGGATATACTGCACCACTTGGAAGCATCTGAGGGGGCTTTCTTGACTGCATTTCCCCCACTGTAGTATTCTCTTCCTTTGCAGGCCTGACAGACACTGACATTGCTTTTACTTTGGCAGTAAGTTCCAATTTGGTAGTTCATTCAAGCACTTGGGCCTCAGTGAGGCCATGGCTTGGTTATTGAACTATTGGCTTGCAAGCTTTATTTGGTTTATGCTAATTTTTTATGTTATTTTAAAAATTATTTTAAATATAATTTTATTGGTGGTAGTGAAATTTGTTGATTTGGGACACGTTACAAATATTTTCATAAGTGAATTCATAAGAAGAAATTAGCAAACGCTGGTGAATACTAAAACAATCTGAAACTGAACTCTCCCCCATTAGCACCTATGCAAGTCAATATATACAGCTATCCCCAGCATGGAAAGCACATGTTATACCCATCATCTTTTCCAAGCTCTAGCCCCAATTCCCAGTAAAGAACAGTTGTTTTCTTGCCGCAGATTGCAACATCCTACCCCCTTGGCTTGGCTCCCCAGAGCCCCATGAATATGAAGAAGTGAGGCTGTCTGGGCAATATGAAAAACTAGCACCTCTGTATGAAGTCTGGCCCCCCAAGGAAGAACAGTGGATTCACGAATATGCAGTGAGTACCTGGGAAGAGGTTTGCAGGGGGTGGTGTGTCATTTCCATCTCCTTTCCAGTCTATCTCCTTCCCCTTGTGTGATTCATTGACTTCTTTAAAAGTAAACTATGGCCCCATACAGATAGGCCAAAATAACTAAAGACTAGAGCATGACTTTGGCACAGCTTCTGGACTCTTAGAACGCATGCATCATTTAAACAGCATACCTCCAAAGTGACCTGAAGCAGAATTATTTTGGCCTGTCTGTATGGGGCCTCAAATTCCGCAGCTTTACCAAGCTCTGCCTACATGCAGATATTTGATTGATGCTGTCATATATATTAGGCATGATGATTTATCCATCTAACTGAGTATAACCTATTTTGAATGAAAGCAGCTCTTTACCACCATGAGCCTTTCTGATCATACTTGCTCTCTGTCTGTAGCTTTCTTTCACACTACACAATTATAGCATTGTTCACACCACAACTGTTGTGGTTCTGTGCTGTGGAGTCCTGGGATTTGTAGTTTGGTGAAGCACTAGAGCTTTCTGGCACAGAATTCTAAATATCCCTCCTTGAACTGCAAATCCCAGGATTCCACAGGATGTTGCCATGACAGTTAAAGTGGAATCATAGCACCGTAACTGTGTATTGTGAAAGTGGGTTATGCCAGGGATTAAACCTGGGGCCTTCCGAATGCCAAACGTGTTTGATCCTTGGCTATGATCCTCTCACCAAGACTCAGGTCTTTGATATCTTATTGACAGATTTGGAAAAGTTACTTTCGGATTCTGATTTTTAAAATTTAATTTATGTCCTGCCATTCTTCCAGCAAGAGATTTTTTTTTTGGACTACCTCCTCCACAGTCTCCTAACCAACATGGCAACATTACCAATGGGATTATAAGAGTTGTAGTCCTGTATTGCTGGTTGTAGGACCAGTGTGGCATAGTGGTTTCAGTGTTGGACTACAAGGTCTACAATCAGAGTTTGATTCCCAGCTTGACCACGAAACCCACTGGCTGAGCATGGGCAAGTCACATCCACAGCACTCTTTTCAAGCACCAATCTCAAATGCATTTATTTTCTTTCTGCCTACTTCATTTACTGTCCAGCTTTTACATCCATACATGGTGACGGGGAATGCAATGGCCTTTAGTGCTCAGTTGCATATCTTTACTCTTTAAGATCTTTTATAGTACTTTCATGGAAGAGGAGGGTCAGCCCTGAAATGAAACCAAACAAGAAAACTGCCTCAAGTGGCAGATATTAGAGGACAGCAATAGTTGCCCCAGCCATTCTCATTTGTGAACAGAACTGGATGTGCCCTATTCTGGTTTTGGTACTGAAGATACATTGACTAGTGTAGCCAAGTTACATACAGGTTTTAGAGGGAGGGGGAGTGCCATCTGGTCCTTTTCTTCAGGCAGCAAAATGTTTGGGGCATATGTTTCAATCTTCAAGACTATTTAAGTTTCCCAGAACCAGGAGGATGGTTTCTTTAAACCAGCTCTCTTTTTGCCAACCAGATGCAGGTCATGAAGGCAATCCAGCAGTGCAGTGAGTTAATTTTAGACTCTAGATTTAATGGCCTTATGCCCTCCCTGCTCTTTAAATGATAATGTGTATTATTTCTGTCTCCGGGGGCTCTGCTGCTCATTCTGCTAAATAGGGCACTGAACCTCTGCCCCAAAGTTCTGCACTGAAGGAGCCACCGAGTCAATAGTTCTGTGTTGTTTGGCCTGACCAGCTAGTGTTCAGAGCAGAGTCTGGAAAAAATGACTTTTAAAATCTGTAATAGCCAAAAGACGCCTTGGCCATGCTGGCTGGTGGATTCTGGGAGCTGCAGTCTAAAAAAATTGCCACAAGCTGTGGATCAGAGGTACCTTGCCTCTTGATAGCAAAGGTCCCACGTAGTGATTGTGGCTGTGAGCCCTTGATAGCTCTGTCCTCTGAAGACCAGCTCTTACAATTTGAAAATGGCAGAAAGCCTCACTGGCCTTTTTGTTCCATGTGTCCAGAGCCCGTATCAACAGAGCGGAAGATTGCCAGCTGGGTATGCAGAAGCCGTGCAGATGTACGATCCTGTGGCAGATTACCTGCTCCTGGAAGGAGAGGTGCCTTTTGAGGAGAAAGGAGAACTGGTCTAAGCAAAGCTACAGCCAGCGTATCTGATCCATCAGGATTTGGTTGTCTTGTATAAAGTAACCTCTGATTGCACACTCCTCAGTCCCTTGTGTCTCTGTTTCCTTTTATAAAAGTAGTGGAGTGAACAGTCAAAGATTCATTAGGAGGAAGCGACAATGTGGTAGAAGGAAAGAGACCAAAGACAGACTGTGGTTGGTTGCCTCATAGGTCCTGGTATAGCAGAAACATTTTTAAAAGCATGCTTCTTAATAGCCACAATTAGCTCATTTCTGTTCTGATAACATATGGTTGGTTCATCATAACCCCCTGCTCCCCCTTTCCATGGTTTGGAGGGTCTATGTAGCACAAACTCTGAGATTATCTGTCTGACTAAACACAGAGGGGTGCATGGGAAAAGATGACAGACTCCAAAGAATGAAAGAGGGAATGAGGGAGCGACAGGGGTTTCCTCTGCTTCTCACTCCTTGGCTGCATAAATTTAGACAGTACTTCTATAGCATTTTATGAGAGAAGAAGCTGTAGCTGCCAAAATCCTCCCTTTCCCCTCAGTGATTTAAAACGAGTCCCAGGACTGGGTCTGGCAAATTGAGATGGGAATAGGGAAGAGTCCCTGACTCCTAAAATATTTAAGTAGGAGGAAATATGGTAGATTAGAGACAATAAATAAATAAATAAATAAATAAAGAGATTGATGGGTGGGACAGAATTGTTTAATAAGTGAGATATTAAGAGTGTCATGTGGAGATGGGGGAGCAGGGAGTGGAAATACTGTGATACAGATAAGGACCTATTGGCAACTACTGTAATTCCTTTTGCAAACAACGAAGGCATAACTATGTTACAGTACAGCTGCAATATAACAAGGACCCATACCCTTTGTGTGTTAACTAATACACTTTTATAGTTACAGAGTAGAGCTTGGATGTAATGTAGTTGCTGTGATGAGTTACATTTGAATGCTGGAGGGTTAGTCAGGGCTTAATATAATCATGTTTCAAAAATGACCTCACAAGTGGGAACAAAGTCACTTTATTGATTTAATGCACAAGGCTTTCTGGTTACTTTAAAGGCAATTTTTAGAACCATATTTTTACAAGAGTTGTGACAGCAATTTTCCAATTCTTATGCCATTCTCTTATCAATCCTACGATTTTTATTTTAATAAAGCAACAACAATGCAGTGAGTTAACACAAGGGCATACTTTGAAAAAACACCATAGTAATGAACAGCAACTAATGTTTTTTCTGATATATTATAAAGCGTAACAAAATTTTTAATTACTTTTAGGAATTAACTTTCCAAGTTCCCACTACCTAGCTGTGTTCGTATCACTGACCACTTGCTTATAGTCTTCCATTTTTAAAAAAAAGTAATTAAAAGGCACACTCTCTGAAATTTCACAGATGAAAACTGGGACATATGCAGCCAAACAACATCAGAGTGTGATCAGGATGGCAACAGTTATTAATGCAGAAAACACACAAGCTAGGAGAAGCTGAAGCAGTTTGCTTCTTGTCTTGTCCTATCCCTCCCGCTGAGCAATTGAGTGCAAACAATTTCTGCACTTTCAGCTCAGTTTTCAGCAACTGAAGGAACAGAGGACTATGGAGATTATCAGACTGGGGAAAATTAAGGGGGGAAAAGGCACAGCTCCTGCAAAGTCACACAATCGTGCTGAAGATTTTCAGATGACATTGCGCTTATCCAGGACTTAACCTATGAGGAACCAGAAATGCTCCAGCAACAAACCATTCATGGGGCAGTCTCCTTCTTTGAAGGTCTTTAAACAGAGGCTGGATGGCCATCTCTCTGGGGTGCTTTGATTGTGAATTCCTGCATGGCAGGGGGTTGGACTGGATGGCCCTTGTGGCCATGATCGCGCTCCAACCCTATGATTTTATGATTCAGCATGATCACATTTCTTTGCCAGGAGTATGCCTTTTACTCCTGGCTTTCCCCCCCATCTGACAATCTCCAACAAGAGAAAGTGGAAGGAGGTAAGAAAAACTGAGACATTTAAAAAGCAATGAAAAAAGTGGAACAGAAGATTAACTGGGACTGTCCCTGCCAAATCAGGAGAGTTGGATGGTATAAAAAAGTAACAAATGTATTCACTTTTACATAATATGAAAAATGAAGCATTGCTTTTAAAGAATTGGAACAGTAAGTAGCTTCTTCACAGGGATGTGAAACAGCAAATAATTGCTTTTTAAAAGTAACTTTCCAAGTTCTGGTGTGGAACCCAGAAAAAAAAGGGAAGGGGGTTAATTTCCCACTTTGTGGGAATATAGCTATCTTGAGTCGAAGGATGCCAATGAAGTTGTGGGGAGATGGCAAGAAAGAATCCTTCGCACCGAGCCAGAGAGCCACAAAGGGCTCTGAATTAAGCCAGGGATCTGGCTACAGATTTCTGGGCACAGATGCTGTGAGAAGGTGCAATGCAGGCCAAAGCCTAATGAACAACAAAAACACGTTGTGTTTATGATCCTTGCAGCTTAGAAGGCTGAAGACTCCCCGTCTTATTTGACAGCCTGGTTCTAAGCATTACGAGGACAGCACTAAAACTGCTTAATATTTGCCTCATGTTATTTTAGGCAGAATTTATCACACTGCCAGATTCATCTTCTGAGAAGACTCTTCTACCTTTAAAGGGCAACTTTCCATTACAAAACTGACCAAGTTTTAAAAGGTTTAATCATTATGGTCCCTTCTCCTGTCAAAGAATCCTGGGATTTCTTATTCAGTGAGGGCACTGAGACTTCTGTTGGAAGTCCCTTGCTGCACCCACAGAATCTGAGTTCCCTGGGTTCCATTAGGAAGAGGAAACAGCTATTAAACCAGTTAAGCTTGTATGGAAGATATACTCTCAAGACAGGGATGGAGGAATAGTGCGACCCTCCAGATGTTGGAATGCAGTTCCCATTAGCTCCCAATATTGGCTATGCTGCGCAATGCTAATGGGAGTACAGCAACATTTAGAGGGACACATGTTCCCCCCCCCCTCTGTAGCAAAGGGAATTATTCCCTATCTGTAACATAGAAAATTACAGGATCACAGCTATCAGATGTTATACCTGGTGAAAGTTTCCTCCTTTTCTGATGATCTTTCAGGTGGTAGAAGAACCTTCTTAAGATACGTACTGAGCATCGAAGAGTGGATAAGGATGGGCATGGCCTAAAGAGGAATTTCAACTGCAGTCCTGTATCTGCTTACCTGGAAGTAGGCTCCATTGACTCAAACAGGGCTTTCTGCCTGAGTAAACATGTACAGGATTTGATTATTGTTGGATTTTGCATCAGTTGTTTCTCTGGCAAGGCTGGTCCCATGCTATACAATCCAAACTTTTTATGAACCAATATGGTTCAAATTAAAATTCATTTCACAGAAATGATACCAATAATGCCACTTAGGAGCACATTGCAGATCGGGAAGGCAGCTGGGGTTAAAAAAATCACAGATTTTGAACTACTTCCTTGCTGAAGCAATGGAGGCTAGTGCTTCTTTGTCAGGTTTTTGTCCCCAGTCTTCTCACCAGGCTATGGCTGAAAAATCACGATAGAGAAGAAAGAATTCATTGAAACAGCAGGACTGTGGCTTACCTCTGTCTTGGGACAGAACTGAGCATCCACTACAACTGCCTGTTGGGAATCAAATCAGCATCAGCAAGGAAGCAGTCGGGCACCCAAGCCCTGGTTCCAATAAATTAGTTAAATATAGCTGGCACAAAGAAAAAAAAATCTTAACAAGCCAAACCAACACTGATAAAGACATCCACATTTCTTCACTTTCTGTCTGGTGGTGGTGGAGAGGATGTTCCTCTGATCCCAGACCTGATGTTTTCCCCAACAGAAGGGCATCAGGAAAGAGAGGGGAGATGAGCTGGACCAGGGCATGCCCGACGGCTCTTTAGAAGCAGGCGGAGCTAGAGAGAAGACAAGACAACCATTGGTGAACATTAATGGTTGGCCTATCCTCTTGCCATCCCTGAGTTAACTTATTGACTTTGGACTATAGCTCCCAGAATCTCCTAGCCAATTCTGGAAGCCGTAGTCCATAATCACAACCATTCCACAATTTCATTCCAGTGCAAGTTTACCTGCTCTGTTGCTGGCCCAGGAGCCAAAAGGTGAACTGGTTGTTCATTCTCCAGGTTCCGGGCACTGGGGTCTGCCCAGTATCGTAGTAACAGGCATACAATCTCCTCCTGAAAGGGGTGCCCATGTAGGCCGGCAGCCATGTGCAGAGCAGTATTTCCATGAGCCTGGAGGCAGACATTTTACATACTAATCAGCATTAATGAAAATACATGTCCTTCATACCTTGCATCGTGAAACCCCCAATTGGAGCCCTGAAATATTCACTTTCTCCATCCACCTCCCACTTCCTTCATTTATCCTCACCTTTCTTCAATTGCTGCAAACTGAGTCCAAAATACAAAAGCAGTTTGCACTCACTAACTCAGCCAGGAAAAGGAGAAAAGGGAGAGGAGAGAGTGTAATCTTGCTGAGTCCAGTAGGCTCAGACAAAAGCAACTGCTGTAGCATCTCCCACCTAAGAGTGTTTCTCTCCATTAAGAACTTTTGCCACCTTGAGCACACTGTGATGTTGCTTGGCTGGGAACAAAGCATTCCAAAGTCCAGGATATAAAATTTGAATTCCATTAGCAATACAAAAAGGTATTCCAGGTAAGTCAGATAAAAGATGTCTCCATTTTTTGTTAGGTCACAGCCTTGTTTGTTAGGCCTTTTCTTATTGTTTCTTTCAGGCTGCTGCTAAGTGTTCATTTCTGTAGCTGATCAGACAAATAGCTTTTTGAAAACGTTGAACTAGCTTTGCCATGATCAGCGTTAAGCAACCACCCGCATCCTGTGGTTCTATGCTTCATGCTGCAAACACCCTACAAGAAAACAAGCCATCCTCTTGCTTGCTCCCTTCCTAAAGTTTCCAAGCTTGGGTCATATCCCCCTCTGCTGGAGGAAACCCAGAAGCCTACCTTCATGTTTACAAAGTGCTGGAGTTCTTGTCCAGGGAGCTGGAGAAGGAACTGAATCAAAGGCAAATTTGCAGCTTGGACAGCCAAATGCAAGAGGGTTTTGCTGCTCTTCAAATCCTAGAAAATGGACAGGGAAAAGAAAAGTATTCAAGCAGCCGCATTGCCTTTATTCTTAGAGCTCTCAGCTGTCTAACCTGATGCAGCAATAAAATAACCAGTGCAATGGTCAGCTAGCCTACCTGGCTCTTGTAGTCTGCCCCGAGTTGCAGGAGCAAGCGAATACAAAACACCAAGTTCTGCAGGTGGCTCTGAGACACTGATTCCATGGTTTGTGTCTGGAAGGCTGCATTGTGAGCAATAACAGCACAGTGCAGTGGGGTGAGACCTGTCGGGGGAGTATGGAAAGGACATCAGTGCTGGGTACCATAGCAGCACAGCTTGGAAATAATGACCAGAATTCATTAAGACAGGCAAAAAATGCGTAACCTAGAGTCATGTGTTTGTAACTAATCTGTATTCATGATCCCTATCTATTAACTAGTTTAGGGCACACATTGGGATCAGAAAGTCCCCCAGTCCCCACATACTGGGAAGCAATGGCAGTGTGACATGATCGATGGGTGACTGACATTCCCATCCACCCCCTTGCATGTGCAGTATCTAGTGTGAGAGGGAATTATGACAGGGAACCTGCTTCTGACTGTCACACCGGAGATCGCATCAGTTGACTGCTTCCTGATCAACAAAAGAACAGATCCCTCAATGTAAAGTTGAAGACTTTCATGGTCAGCATCCATAGTTTTTTTGTGGGTTTTTTGGGCTATGTGGCCATGTTCTAGAAGAGTTTATTCCTGATATTTCACTAGCATCTGTGGCTGGCAATGTAATTAATTAATTTTCCAAACTTCACTGAGACAATTAACTGAATTTCTGAATTATTAATGAATGTGCCTCATTTCTAAACTTTCCAAGTTCTGCATTTAAGCTCTTGCCACCTTCTGTGCATGCTCCAGTCAAAACCATATCTGGGAAGATGCAACTCTTCTGTTACCTTCAAAATTTCTTGCCTCCACATTTACAGGGATGCCAGTCATCATGACAGCCTGGAAAAGAGATCAATAAAAAAAAAATGATATTGACATGTTTTTTCAAAGGGGTAGCCATGTTTGTCAAACAGAGATAGAAACATGTTGTCATATTTAAGGAAACACAGGAAGCCATTAGTTTGAGGTCTGGAGGAGGCCCATTTAGTCTCCAAGGCCTGTTACAGACTGCCAAAATAAAGCTGCTTCGGGTCTCTTTGGAGGTATGCTGTTTAAATGATGCATGGGTCCTACGAGTCTGGAGGTTGCGCCAAAGCTACACTCCATTCCTAAGCACTGGAGGGCAGCTTTGGTGCAGCTTCCAGATTCTTAGGATGCATGCATCATTTAAACAGCATACCTCCAAAGGGACCCGAAGCAGCTTTATTTTGGCAGTCTGTAACAGGCCCAAGTTTCTTTTATTGTTATCTGCAATCAGAGATTAGAGACAAGAGATTATTTAAAGCTTGTTACATGGAGCTACGCTCTCATTGGCAGCTCAGGAAGTTCTTTTAAGGCTCTGCCTCATGGTGACTCCTGTCCACTGCTGCAATGTAGCCTCCAGCTCTATTCCCAAGCTGGAATTTGTGCCCAAGTGCTAAAAGAGAAAAAAATTCCCCTAAGACTGTTGTCTTAGGAGCTTATCACACTCATGGAATCCCGAACAGAAACAGGATTTAAATTAGAATTAAATTAGAAAAAACGTTAGTAAAAACCCAAGGACAGATCTGACCTGTAGAAAATTAGCCAGCACAAAGTCGCCAAATATGGAGAAGAGCAAAGCATTGTCTGCTTAATTTCTGTGTGCCAACCTGGTATTGCAAATACAATTTAATGCAATTTAAAAATACACACAGGAAATGCCCTACTGCCGGTAACAACTCAATACCACTTCTCTCCCAATTCTCATCGCACAGTGACAGAGGAGTTTATCACATGGGAGGAATTTCTCTTAATTTCGAATGAAAAGAAAGTGGGGCCAGGACACATTCATGTGAATTTGCTAGTTAAGCGAATTTACGTGAATTCGAATTGCATTTGAACTGACTTCCCATTGCCTGAAAATAGCTTGCCATTGCCCGAAATTGCGTTGTGGTAGTCTATCACGCAATAACGTTAATCCTCATGATTGCGTTCACATTGCCATTGGATTATACTGCCAATTTCCCTTGTCTGATAAACTCTAGAGTCAAACTCACCTCAATGACACGAGGCAGCGCATAGGTGGCACCAAGATGCAGCACAGTTTGGCCCTTCTGGTCAACAGCATTAACATCTGCTCCCAGCATGATCAGATCTTTCACGATCTCTGGCTGATTTGCTGCTGCTGCCACTAACAGTGGAGTCTGACCCAAAAGAGAAAATCAGTGTGTGACTTAAGATAATGCCACTTTGGGGAGGTCTCTCACAATGGCAAAGACATTGCAACCCTGTCCACATAAATTGCTGCTACAGGAAATGATTCATGGTGGGAATCTCTCATAATTCTGTTTTTTCAGATCCTTTTGGTTATCTGTTTGTCCAGCTTGATGTGCTGGGTTCAACACCAAATCACCAGACTGGAGATAGCCAGTGAACTGGTCAAGCTCAGTAAAGCTAATTCTATTCTTTTTTAGCTTTGATTTTTCCAGAGTCAAAAACAATACACAACCTTGCTTTGGTACATTCTATTAATGCAGTACAATGAAATGACCCTTTTTGCTGCCTCTCAGAGATGTAGGATTGCCTGTGACTCTAGCACTCTTCACAACTCCCCTCCTTTTGCTGCCTCCCCATCGTTCTGCAGCATACCCTCGGTCATGGTGAATTTTTGCAAGGTCAAGTACCCATGATAGCTAATAGAATGCCTTATCAGCTACTTTTTTCCTTTCTCAGAAAAAGGGAAGAGGAGGCAGTTGATAAGGCCTGTTTTAATAAAACATAGCAGTTTCCCTCACATTTTGGGAACTTCAGATAATTTGCATAGGTCAGAGCAAAGCTCATGGGTGCAGCAGTACCAAAATGCCTGTTCAGTTTCTTTAGGCAGGAGGAACATCTACACTTTCATGCCCACAGCCTTGGCTGTGGAGGCCAATGACTATCTCTCTCTAAACATTGTCCTGATCATATAGGAATCCCATGGACCTAATCCTGGCCTCAAGCACTGGCATTTCATCCAATAGTTGCATTTCATCCAACTGACCCTGAATCCAAGGACAACTGGCTACAAGCCAGAGGCATTCTTGGATACAGAAGCCATTTTTCCATTATCCATTCCAGTCACCTGAACCCTTGAATTATTTCAGACTCCGGTGTGGGGGCAGCTCGTGTCACCTGAACTTGGCATTATTTTGGATTTGGGGGGAGCAAAATGTGAGCAACTGTGGCTGGTACTTAATGCATAAGTCTTTATGACATTACAAAGGGACATTCCTAAGTTTCAGGACCTGAGATGATTCTGCATGAGCAACTCTTGGCCTTTCAGATGTTTTGGAATGCAACTTGCATCATCCCTCTGCTGGTCAGGCCAGATGGGAGTTGGTGTCTTTTCTGATTATTTGGAAGGCCGTTGTTCCCCACTCCTGATGTAAAATTGTATGTGTCCTCAGTCTTTTTCAATACAAAGGTTTCTATATATGTTGACTACAGCTCTCATCACCCAGGCCAGTTTGGACATGCTGGGTATGGATGGCAGAATTTGTAGTGCAACATCTAAAGGGGCTGTGTGTTCTCCACCTGTTGATCAGATGATATAGGACATACTCCAGCTGAGAGGGGAAGGACGCGTTTGACAGGAAGCAAGAGTTTAAGAGAATTTCAATATGCCCCTGCCCATAGCAAAAGAATGCTGGGCCACACACTTACCTTCCCCCTGTGCTCTTTGACATCCAGCTGTCCACAATCTCTGAGCATCTCAGCAGCAGCATAGGCCAGTGTGCGGAATCCTTGGGCAACAAGCAGATGAAGGAGCCTGAAGACAGTAAGTGGGGAACATGGAATTGAAAAACAAAACAAAACTGGGGAATGCCACACAAGATCCTTTGTCTATCCACCCACTGATGCCCAGAAGGACACCATAGTCAATGGAACACCATTGAGAGATCCAGCAAGATCAACAGGGACACACTCCCCCTGTCCATTTCTCTGTGTGATTCTATGACTTTTTGTGATCCACTCTGAGATCTATTGATATAGAGAATGATATAATTATTTTAATAATTAACTTAATATAGATTAGCATATGTACCCTTTTTTGCAAATTGGTTTCCTATTTTGTCCTATATCTTAGCGAAGTGTAAGCAACCGCACAATCCCTGTCCTTCTTTTTTGATTTTAGGCATGGGCAACCTATTGGATTTTAATCCAACACAGAGATTAAATCTTCCTGCTTTACAATAACAGATTAACCAATTTGGCCAGTCTTCAACATGAATTTGCAAAATTGGCTTTCTGTTAAGCCTCTCTTGTCTTCATCTCCTTCCATTGTGACTATGCACTGTACTCTGATCAACAAAAGATTACATTCCAACCAAACATGTTTCATAGGGGAATGGCAGGACAGATCAACCCCCACCCTCCTACCATACCCCACGTATATACTCACATATCCCCATCCTCATCCTGTTGCAGCAGCCGTGTCAGCTCCACATTCTGGATCTGGGATCGAGCTTGAGCTAGTTCTCTTGGATCCAACTCCTCAGATGGGACTGCGTAATTCCCAGGGTGAAGGAAACAGGGGTTGTTTGTTTCCTGCTCTCGCCAGTTGCTCTCATAAAGGTTTAAGGCCTGGGCTTCAGCAGTTGCCTTCTGTGATAGAGAAAACACGCCAAAGAGGCATTGCAGCAAGGCCAGTCTCTCCTTAATCTTTCAGTCCTCCTTTTGTAGCCTTTGTTGTCATCCCTCTCTAATCACCACACTTTCATCAAATAATTATTTTCAGTGACAGTGCCAATGGACAGCAGCTCATTAGAAGAGCCAGTATACTGTTGTGGCTTATAAAGTACAAGAGCCCTTTCACTACTTAATTATAGCACTATGATTCCATTATAACTGGCATGGATGCATCCTATGGAATCCTGGGGATTGTGAGGCACTAGAGTTCTCTGGGTGAGATTTCTAACTACTCCTCCCTAAAGACCTCCAAGGAAGGAAACCCATTTAAACTGATATGATAGCCCTCTTTAAGTATTTGAGGGGTATCACATTGAGGATGGAGCAAGCTTGCATGTCTACTCAGAGGTGGGTCCTACTGAATTCAATAGGATGAATTTAAAAGTAGTTGAGTATTTTGGGTTACACCAGAGCTACAGAGCAAATGGCATGCCTGAAGCAAGTGGGCTCCAATTCCATACCTCTAACACTTCACAGATGAAAGCAGCATGTGTGTGGGCCAGGACCTCAGAGTGTGCTCAAGATGGCAAAAAGTTATTTCTCAGGAAGAACACACAAGCTAGGAGAGGTTTGCTTTTGCCTGAGACTACAGAAGAAGGAAGATTCCTCCCCTCCCAGCTGCTAACTGAGTGTAAACTGTAGTTAGTGTTTCCACAATTGCTATAAACTTCAATTCTCATGTCCCAACCTTACCTCAAAATCCATGGCTGGTGCTATCTTGGAGTCATGTGCTGGCCCAGTGGCTGCTGGTCCTGCTGCTTCATAAACACTGGGTTCCAAAGGAGTGAAGGGGCTCATCACATCATATTGAGATGCTGGGGGCTGGATGCAGCAGCTATTTGTGTTGTCCACATGCTGGTATGGACAGCCAGGGGGGAAGGTAGTTTCATTCAAGGCATTTTCCTGCCAGGCAGGAAAAGCACCAATGGGGTACTCAGGAATGGCTGTCTGTCCTGGCGTGGGTCCCCTTTCTTGTGGTGTTCCTGCAGGCTCTGAGAACAGGAGTTTGGCTAAGTAAAGATACAAAGGAAGCACACAGGGTTGGTCTCACTTGTGTGAGGCTGCCCTTCTGGCAAGGAGAAGGAGAAGATGCACAGCTGAGCATTCCCATAGCTATGTCTGCTTTGTAGATTGTACACTGCAGGCAGGTTTTAACTGTATTCTTGTTTTAACGATTATATAAAGCCCTGTGCAAATCGTACGGTGTTGTATAAATAAACTTTAATAATAATAGTAATAATAATAATACAACTAAATTATACCAAAGGAAATAATAATTTTGTCCCAAAATAGGGGTCAAGAAAAGCAGCACAAATCAATTACAAATCGCATCTCACATCTGCACTTCGCTTTGCATCCTTCATTCTGGTTTGGTTAGTCACAGGGAAGAGGCAAGGTACTGAAGATCCTTCTTGAGCTGCCAGAAAATCTCATTAGGCCACTTCTTTGGCTTATGTGATTCCAGCATTCACTGCCCAAACAATGTTGACTACTGGAAGGATTTGGTTTTTTTTAAGGAATGAAAAGTGAAAGTGGAGATTGACAGAAAGTGGAATTATGTGACTGATTCCAAAAGACTCGGCTTTCATGGAGCTGCAGCTTATACAGAGCTCCTCCAGTATTCCTTAGAGGGAGAAAAATATAATGGCAGGGTAAGGATGGGGCCAGCAGAAGGAGTGACAGCTGTAGGGTCACATTTCTCTGTGGCAGATGTGTGGGCTCACCAGCAATGCAGGAAAAAGTAGAAATGACTTGGGGTCCCTTGCACTTTGCCAGTGCTTTGGAAGAACCTAGAGTTTATGCCCACATGTCATGAGTAAGGCTCCCTGACTAATGAAATGAGGTACATCTATAGGTTCATTCTCTGAATAAGCCTGATAAGGTCTAAATAAGCCTCGCTCACTCCAGTTTAAGAAATCTTGGCATAAAGAATTAGCAAGGAGAGGTTTGGGCAAAGACATGAGATGGAGAGAAATGTATCCTCGTGTGTCCAGATCTACTCACCTGGGTGGTTGGCTTCTGGAGCTCCCAAGGGGATCTAGAGAGGAGGCAACAACAGCAACAACAAAAGTTGGCAATGACTCTTTTAAAACAGTAAGACTGGTTGGGCCAGACAGCACTCATATGCAGGCTAGACTATTCCTTGATCTCACCTTGATCTAGCTATGCTAGTTGTGGGAAATGGCTGAACAAATTTTGAAAGCCTGACCCATTTTCATTCCTGCCAAACCAGATTCTGGGAATACCAAAATGGAAAAAAAAGCCACTTATGAAACTAAGTCACATGCAGTTTACTAATATTTAAATGCAGAATGTGAATGATAGCACCAAAGAATTTTTACACATGGTCCATGGCTGATGGAAGACAGAATTCCTCTCCAGTTTGTCTATTCTTCCTTAATAATAACTTTTGCCGGTTTGACCACACTCAAACTTAGCCACAGGTACTCCAGTTTTAATTTGTGAAATGTTGGCAGGTATGCGCAGGTTGGGGATAAAGTTCCATTGTTTACAAACCAGAGCTCCCACTTCTCCAACAAGGGAGAGTGAGATTCAGCTCGCATACTTTCCATGAAATCTATATCTGTACTTGCCTAGTGCCAATTAATCTATATGATGGGCCTCCCTCTTTTTTGAGCCACACCTGTCATCTGTGCTAGTTTATACAGGTATCAGAGTACTAAGAGTGCTGTATAGATTGCTGCCTCCAGTACCAATTCCCACACAATGGAGACTGTAGCCCAGTACATTTGGGGAATATCAGATTGGAGAAGGTTGGCCTGTATTGATGGAAGTCTTTCCCAGCCCCACCTTGAGATGCCAGGAATTGATTCTGAGAACTCTGTTGTACAAAATATGTACTGCACCACTGATCTTACTCTACTATCCTATAATGATTAGAGATGTGAACATCTATAAAATAGATGCCTGGATTCCCATTTCTGTGTCCATTCTACTATGTTGCTTTTTAAAAAACGGAGTGAGATCTGCCCTTCTTCTTGCATATCCCCTTCCCTGAATGTGTCTATTTTGGTGGGCACTTTAAAATTATTCAAATTGCTTGTATGTATCCACTCATTCATTACATTGTGTTAAAGCAGTATTTGACATTAATTTTAAATAAAAAAGTAGAAACTGTGGAGCTTTGTTCAGCGTTTGTTCCCATGTTTTAACTTGCTCAGTAAAATGGCATGAGAGTTCCTGGTTCAGGAATTTCGCCTTAAGAGTACACAGTCCAAATGTGTTGGGCATCTCACCTAATAAAATAACCATTGTTTGAGAATCTTCAGGCATTTCTTGTTCCTTCTGTGCATTTTTATATACGCATACTTTTCAAATGTGCACATTCCCCCCCTCCCCAGATCCGCCTGTTGCTGGTTTGAAATGTGCAGATATGTAGCACAAATTGTGTCTAGTCTGACATCAGCCTGGGAAGTGAGTGAAGTAATGAAAAGGCTGCTGGATCCAAACCCCCCAAAAGGGATTACTTCCAGTGTTAGTCCAACCAGTGTTAGACCGGCTGAAATGAATGGGACATGCTACTCATAGCATATATAATAAACCCTACTACATAAATGGGTCTCATTATATTTACTATAAATATTCTAGAGGCAAGTTTTAGCAAGGATGTGTGTGTGTGTGTGTGTGTGTGTGAGAGAGAGAGAGAGAGAGAGAGAGAGAAAGAGAGCGAGGGTGTGTGGAAGAGTGACAGATAATCATAACTCCTTTCAGTGAATGACTCACCAGGGATTTAGTGCTGTGCCCCTGCACTGACTGTTCTCGTCGTTTTTGCTCCAGTAATTTCCTCACAGTTTGGGGTGCTACATTGGTATGTGATACTTTGCAACCTGTAGGTAGGGAGAGAGAGAGAGAGAGAGAGAGAGAGAGAGAGAGAGAGAGAGAAATTGGGGTTATCCACAACAGATAGACTGGCAGGAGCACATCCCTATGCCATCACACCCAACAAGACCTCCTATGATTGACTATAAACTGTAGACTGGTTATATTGGGGGAACAACCTGTAAAATTAACACTGTTAAGATGAAACATGTGACTTTCTCCTTTCCCAAGAAGAGATCATTCAGGCCCAGAGTTTGCTGTTTGTGTAAGAACATGATACTATTGCAGTGGAGAGTAGGACAGCAGTAGCGCAGAGCAAGACAGCACTGTGTTGCTGCTGGTGGCACATCAGTACCTACCTGTGAAACGTCATTCTGATAAATCACCAGGTGGCAAACTCACACAAATAACTACTTGGATAGATGGGTTAAGCTAATAGGACGATACAGCTGAGGCAAAAGCAAACAGCTGCAGCTTGTGTGTCTTTGACATTAATAACTTCTCCCAACTTGGCCACACTGTGATGTTGCTTGGTTGCACATGTCTCAGGTTCCTTCTGCGAAATGTTGGAGAACATGTGTCTCTAACACGATCACATTTCTTTGTGCCATTTTTAAACAACCTTTGTTTGATGACAAAGACAGTGGGCACTGAAAGCATTTTGGTTGACCTAATAAACGTATTACTACAATGTACCCTCAACAATTTGCCTGCCAAATGAATGGCCATCTAGCAACCTCTAGCCAATGCCTTGACAGCAAATCAAGGTGTTGAATCCTCACATGCCATGATGATTCATATTTCACTCTGTCCATTACACAGTCAGATCTGTCAGCAGGAAATCACAGTGCTCTACCTGCTACCCATGAATCAATTTTGCCTTCTCCCTCCCCTTCCACCTTCTTCAGCTGTGGTTTCCCTTCTCAATGCACAAAGGATGTTTTCCAGATCAGGTTGTGCCCCAGACACAAATGCCGTGGGGTTGTTCTTTTCCTTTTGTTCAAAACCACGCTGTGAAGAGGAGGGGGAAAAGCAAAGGCCAACCTGCTAGTTGAAAGAATTGTTCTGCGGTTATCCTGGCTTGCCTTTGTCGAAAGACCAAACTGCTGCAGCATTGCTTCCATGATGGAAGGCATGAGACTCAGCCTGGAGGAAGTGATGCGGAAGGAAACCTCAACAGGTACCGGCTAATAGCAAGACTTATTTCTCCCCACAATGGAGGATTGTTTCCAGGCACCGTGACCTGATCTCACAGGGTTCAACCCTATTTCCCATTGCAATGATGTACGGCCAAGTAATCTTGTGGGCTAGACTGGTGCCAAGGTTTCCAAGCTGCAAAGACTTACACCCCAACCAGGGGTCTGTGGCAAATCTTGAGGCAAAGGGGTGCACAGAGAGCATTGGGGTTGCATGTGCCTTCTGCAACCAAGCAGGTCAGATCTCTAGCAGGAACAGCATATTTCTCCCTAGTGGCCTGTAGGCAAAAATCGGTGGCACAGAGGGCAGCAGGAGAGGGAAAAAGACATGGGAGAGAGAGAGGGTACAGAGTGAGAAACCAAATGGATTACACTCAAGAGAATAAACCAAGAGTGGGCAAAACAAGCCTCCTGAAGCTCTCCTAAAGCCCCCAGATTTATTAAAAATAATTCTATTTTGGGGGCAATTTTTCACTCCAGATCTGGCCAAATCAACCCAACACTGGCTACAACTGTGGTGGTTTACTTCTCCCAAACCTTCTCAGCCTCTCAAGCACCCCACTCCACCACAAACCAAAATGGCTGAAAATCGTGGACAGATGTAATCGTGGCCAGACATAACTTCCAGTATGCTGAAATGCGACATGCTGCCTGCCGGAGTGGTGCTGCTACTGGTTTCATAATTCCAACTGGTTTCACTTTCCAACTCCTGGAACAAATCTTCAATAGACACCCCTTGCTTCCTACCCCAGAGCCTTCTGCTCCCCTTAGTTGTTCAGCAGCTTCTCTACAAACAAGGCAGGAGCGAGGAGATGAGAGAGGGGGAAAACCCTGTCTTAATGTGGTGGCCACAAAGCCTCAAGGCAGTGCAGTTGGACTGGGACTTGGGGCATCCAGGTTCAAGTTCCCAATGAGTCAAAACCTGTGAAGAAATGAGTCACGACATTCACAAGGTGGCCTTTGGCTTGTCATTCCTTCTCATCCGGTCAGAGAGCCTTGAACACTGCCTTGATCACAATGAAGCAAGTGGGATATAAATGTCACACGTAAAAATAAAATAGTCACAGCTTTAAATGGAGGATGCTTCCACAAGAATGACTCCTAGAGCGACCAATCAAAAGACATTGTTCAACTATTGTATCTTTGCCTTCCCAACAGATTTCTTTTGTGAGAAGAAAAAGGAGGAAAGAAATGATGGGAAACCACATGAGGATTGCGTCCTTTCGTAGGTTGGTAAAATGAGTACCCAGCTTGTGGGGGGCAATTGGCTAACACATTGTAAACCACTTAGAAAACGCTGAGTACACTGTTAAGCAGTATAGACATGTAACTGCTATTGCTATTAGTTATCTGATTTGCTGACAGTTAGGGATGGGAAAAGATGTGTGCTGGATTTCATGTGCCAAAATAATAGGGCTAACAAAACAATATTATTGCAAATCTGAATTTCTATGCACACTCACACCAGAACCGACTCTCCATTTAAAGTCTGTCATTGAATTCGATTCAGATAACATTGCGTTGGGGAGAGGGAGGCTTGAGTTAAAAGTCCCACTTACTTTCCCCATGAATGTGAATTGGTGGTGAGTCACTGTGGGTTGCTTTGCGTGAGCAAGTCACCAGTTGGCCGTGTATAATCTTGTGCCTTTGCTCATCTGTACAACATTGCCAGAATTATCATATTGCTCTAAATCAAAGTGGAAATGTTACTTTTGGAATCCCCAAATCCCTAGGCAGCGTTCTGGGATTGGTAGTCCAAAAAGGTAACTTAAAAAAAAAAACCAGTGTGAAGACAAAGTTGTTCCACTGAAATCGATATATACTCCTTTCCAGAACAATTTACACATGCAGCCAAATAGAGTGATAGGATAGACGTAGGTTGCACCCACATTGCAGAAAAAAATCGAGTTTGATATCGCTTTAACTGCCATGATTCAATGCTATGGGATTCTGGGCATTGTAGCTTGTTTTCCCAGAGTCCCATATCATTGAGCCATGGTGGTTATAGCGGTGTCAAACCAGATTCTTTCTGAAGTGTGAATACAGCCACAGTGTAAGTGGGGTGATGGTTTAAAATGTGTGTGAGTGGGGGCTATTGCAACTAGTCAGAAAAACCTGTCCTTTTCTGGCTGTGCTAGCTTCCTACTTACAGAAAGGAGCACTAAGAGACAGAGAGAGAGATCTTCACCTGCATGGTGAAGTGATATACTGTATCCCGTTCTTCCACTTTGCTTTTTCTGCCTGTTGAGCTGCAGGCAAGCTGCAAACCCTCAAAGGATTAAACAAATAAACAAGTGGCAAGAAATCAATGTGATGTACATGCAGGTAACATTGTAAATCAAGAGTGTTGCAGAGAGACAGCAGTCTGTCCCTGCTCCTCCCTCCCATCACAATAATGGAATTTGCAGCCATAGTGAGAACTGTTTTTGGCACAGACAATAGACTAGACTTCCTCAGTCTAGTGCCTTTTGAGGGTGGACTATAGTTCCCATCATCGCCAGCCAGCATGGGTTTTTGTTGGTGAGGAGGGCTGTGCTAGGAAGTAGTTTGCACAACAATGAATGAGCATCCATTGCTTGTCCAGTCCCCCACTGGCCCCACTAACTTGGTTGTGTACATTTTTCCTTTGGAAAAGCATCACAGCAGTGCAAGCTGGCAAAGAGACTTGTTGTTTTGTTGGCATTACATTTTAACCTGAGAGAACACTGTTCTAGGCCCTTTAGTGCAGCTTGGTGGTCAACATCTGACAGACATTGATCATAGAATTGGGCTGGAGGAGCAACAAATGACTAGCGCAGTGTCCTCTCTAGGACCTCTCTAGGTCCTTCAGTGTGGCTGTTGGTTAAAGTTGACCATAGATAGAGTTGCGCTGGAGGACCTAGAGATTCCTAGAGAGACCATATTAATAAAATCTGTGAATAAGCAAAGCCACAAAAGTCAAAGCCCCAAATGTGGAGGGACTAATGTACACATATTTGGGGGACAGGACTATGCAAGAAGAGCATGAGTCAACAGTGTGATGTAGCAGCTAAAAAGGCCAATGCAATTTTAATAATAATAATAATAATAATAATAATAATAATAATTTATTCATACCCCGCTCTTAGGCTGCAGCAATAAAAGTATAGTGTCTAGATCAAGAGACATAATAGTGCCACTCTATTCTGCTTTGGTCAGGCCCCACCTGGAATATTATGTCCAGTTTTGGGCACAATTCAAAAAGGATGTTGACAAGCTAGAGCGGGTCCAAAGGAGGTCCACCAGCAAAGGGCCTGGAAACCATGCTTTATGAAGAAAGACATAGGGCACTGGGTATGTTTAGCTTGGAGCAGAGATGGTTAAGAGGTGATGATATGATAGCCCTGTTTAAATACTTGAAGGGATGTCACATTGAGGAGGGAGCAAGCTTGTTTTCTGCTGCTCCAGAGAACAGGATCCAGAGCAATGGATGCAAGCTGCAGGAAAAGAGATTCCACCTCAACATTAGGAGGAACTTAGTGACAGCAAGGGCTGCTTGACAGTGGAACAAACTCCCTTGGAGTGTAGTGGAGTCTCCTTCCTTAGAGATCTTTAAGCAGAAGCTGGATGGCCATCTGTTGGGGATGGTTTGAGATTTCCTGCATGGCAGAATGGGGTTGGACTGGATAGCTCTTGCGGTGTCTGCCAACTCTATGATTCTATGATTGAGAGTTCCTGCATGGCCAAGGGGTTGGACTAGATGGCCCTTGAGGCTGGATGGCCATCTGTCGGGGATGCTTTTGATTGAGAGTTCCTGCATGGCAGAATGGGGTTGGACTGGATGGCCCTTGGGGTCTCCTCCAACTCTAGGATCCTATGACAAATCTCACATTCCTCTCTGTTGTAATTCATGTTGTCACTTTGGGCCCAGCTTTCTGATCTTATTCACCTTTCCAACCTTGCTCTAAAGTAAACACAGGCAGCCGGGGATACCCCCAGAGAGGAACCAATAAGGGGCTTTCTCGGGGAAGCCTGGGGCTCTGGGGATTCCAGGGCGCTGAAGGACCAGCAGAGGGCTCTTCTTCGCCCCCTTGTTTGGGAGTAGGCCAGTCTCCCCAGCCCTGCAGAGAGCGGTGGCCAAGTGTGACATGCTCCCGCCCACGCGGAGTGGAATCCCCGGGGGCACGTCACTGGGAAAGCCCGGGGCTTGTCGTGGGTGACTAGGCCGCGCTGGCTCTATCTCCTCCGCGGGGGAGGAGAAAGGCTGAGTGGGGTTGCTTGGCTCGGAGCCCACTTGAGGCAAGCTAAAGAGAGAGGTGAGGGCTGCATCCGCACTGGAGAAATAACCCGGTTTGGCCCCGCTTTAACTCTTTGTCTGGTTCACTGCTATGGAATTCTGGGAGTTGGAGTTTGTTGTGGGGCTGGGCCCCACAACAAACTCCAACTCCCAGAATTCCATAGCAGTGAATCAGACAAAGCGGGGCCAAACCGAATTATTTCTCCAGTGCGGATGCAACCCAGGAATCCAGCTTTTCTCTTCTCTCCCCCAGCGTCCTCACTGCTGGAATAATCCGTTTTGATACCGCTTTAACGGGCATGGCTCCATGCTGTGGCATTCTGGGCCTTGTAGTTTGTTGTGGCCCCAGAGTAGAGCATTGAGCCAGGGCAGTTAAAGCCATGTCAAACTGGATTATTTCTGTGGTGTGTGTTTTCGGGACCTTCCTCCCTGCTGCTGTGCTAAGTTGTAAAAGTTGCCAACTGATCGCAGCACTGAGCAAGCTGCCTTTGCTCTGGACTAGAGAACAGGCAATGAAACTGGAAGGCAGCTGTTATGTAATGCCTGGGTGCCAGTGCAGTTCTCAGATTGTTTGGAGGCTGTGCCAGATTTATGCCACAAGCAAAGCAAATGACAACCCAGGGCCTTCAGGGTATGAGACACCTCTAAATAAAACAAACATCAGGGGGAATTATATATACATTTCCCAGAATTGCATAACATTGAACCATGGTAGTCAAAGTCTTGCCAAACTGGATTATTTCTACAGTGTGGATGCAGCCAGAGCCAAATATCCTTGTCAATAAACATCCTCTTATTCCGCAGAGGTTTTTAAGACAAACCATGTTTCCTTTCAAACAGGGTTGGTGCCATTAATGTTTTAAAATAACAAATAAAACACTGGTTGAATAACACCTGATTTGTGATGCATATTTAACCTGGGTTTTAGGGAATCCAAGGGGGTTTGTTTGTTGTTGTTGTTGTTGTTGTTGTTGTGTGCCTTCAAGTTGCTTCTGATTTATGGCAATCCTAAAGTGAGCCTTTCATGAGGCTTTCTTGGCAAGATTTGGTCAGAAGAGTTATGCCATTCCTTTCACATGAGGCTGAGAGCATGTGACTTGTCCAAGGTCTTATGGCCAAGCAGGGCAAAAGTGATATGACAGTAATCTTAGGAGTTTATCAGACAAGGGAAATTGGAAGTATAATCCAATGGCAATCTGAACGCAATCATGGGGTTTAACGTTATTGCGTGATAACCCACCAGACGCAAATTTGGGCAATGGGAAGTCAGTCTGAACGCAATCATGTGGTTTCATGTTATTGCGTGATAGTCTGCCACATGCAAATTCGGGCAATGGCGTGCTATTTTCGGGCAACGGGAAGCCAATTTGAACGCAATGCGCATTCCCATAATTGCGCTAAACTAGCGACTTTAAGTGAATGCATTCTGCCCCCACTTTCTTTTCATTCAAATTTAAGAGGAATTCCTCCCGTTTGATAAACTCCTTAGAGTTAATAAAACACAAGAAAGGAGATTGTGGGATGACTTCATTTTGGAAATTACACTAACTGCCTCTTCCTTAAAAGACAAACAGACACTGGAGTCTATCTGAATCAATAAGACTGGCAATAGTAGAGACCAGCGGGTTTGGAATCCTATTTAGGACAGAGAAAATATGGTGGGTTTCTCCTTTCTGGACTGGAAAGTAGAAAAACTGCACAGCTTTGAAGAAAGCATTGCCAGTATTTCCTTTTATCCACCTCTGATCCGTGAACTGTCTGACTCATAGAAACTTAGCTGAGTAAGGATGCAGTATGAAATGTGCTTGCTAGGGACTAAGTCAAACACTGCAGGACTTACCTTTGAATAAACATGTGTAGGTTTGCGCCGTCAGGTTTTTCCCGTGGCTTATCTCTCCGCCAGAGAGGAAAAAATCCACCTGCTATTTTTCTTGAGGTCAGGTTGCTATTAAAGGTGGAGGAATTGGGCTGGTTTTGAATTTAAACACCTTTTTGCACTGTAAAACATAACCATCCCAATAGGAGGTGGATGCTACAGTGAGCCATAAATATTGAGTAGGTGTGATTTTACTGGGGATAAATTTGTTTCCCTTCCACCCAAATCTATTCCAGTTACACAAAACAAATCCACACAGCAGAAGTAGTCTGGTTTGATACCTCTTTAACTGCCATGGCTCAGTGCTATGAAATCTTGGGAACTGTAGTTTGTTATGGCACCAGAGCGCTGACAGAGAAGTGTCTCACAGTTCAGCACTGAGCCATGGCAGTTAAAGTGGTGTGAAACCAGATTGTTTCTGACATGCAGATGTAGCCAAAATCTTCTTTGCTGATAGTGAAGTAGATGCTATGTGACACACAGTCTTCTTAAAGCGACTGCCAGCTAGGGTTGCCACCTCTTCTTTCTGGTAGGGCTCATGTGCCCTCTAACAGCTGCAAAATGGGCACAAATGCAGTTAACCAGGTGCTACCCATGTCAGGAAGGATTTTTCTTGTTGAATACAGGGGACAAAATGCTCCCCTCACCTGAGAGCCATCATGGTGTAGTGGTTTGCGCATTGGACTACGACTGGAGACCAGGGTTTAAATACTGGCTTGGCCATGTAAACCCACTGGGTGACCTTGGGCAAGTCACACACTCTCAGCCTCAGAGGATGGCAATGAAGAAACTTGCCAAGAAAACCCCATGATAGGTTTGCCTTAAGCTGGAAACACATTGAAGGCACACAACAACTAACAACAAATCCCCAGCGGAGCCCATCAAAGCCTACTTCTCCCAAGAGTCTTCAAGAATCCTTCACTTACCTTTCTGCAGTCTCATTCCCATCTTCAGCCCTCGTGGGGCACCAGACCCATTACCTTCCTCCGCCACCTTCCTCTGCTGCGTCTGACAACGCACATGCACCCACACACACACACCAGTCTTGCCAAGGCACTCTTGAGATTAAGAGGAGGAAGCAAAGCTGTCGTTTATACTTGCGAGAGGAAGTCGATGTACAACCCCTTGCTGAAGAACCACACCCTCGCCAGCTACCTGGATACAACTAACATGTTTTTTAATTCAATTAATTAATTAATTAATTTGCAAACATCACATAAAGGAAAAGAAAGAGAAAAAAATACATGTTTTTAAATGACAAAATATTGCCACATTGAAGTAGAAGAATGAAAATATCTCCACAACAGTTCCATAAAAAAGTTGGCGTCCAAATGCCATGTGTTCAAATGCTGAGAGAGTTGTGATGTCTTCAGTTAGTTGAATAACGGGAATTTTATTATCATTATTATTACTTTTTGTAAAAAGAATAGCATCCAGGATATGCAGAAATGAATTAATTCTCTCCGAACGTCTATATAATTCTAATGTCCATCAGCTTGACTATCCATTCTTCAACGGGGGGTGATTGTGCGTATAATATTCTCACGAAAGTAATCATTTCTAAAATTAATTTCCAGTGCTTCCTCTTCATCTTTTTGTCGATGGCATGTGTCATATTGAAAAGATAGATATTGCTCTGGCTCCATAGGAAAGACGATTCCAAGGATTTCTGTCACGTTAATATGGATTCTTTCCAATAGCTTCAGGCCAATTTGCAATTCCACCACATGTGAAAGTATAAGCCATTTTTTTCCTTGACATCTCCAATATTTGACATCTGGTTGCTATACATTTTTGTGAGTTTTGCCAGTATTAGATGGCACACATGCAGCATTTAATAAAAATATGGAATGCACCCCATGTATGTCTTCTATATATTTTGTGTCTTCATCATTTTGTTTACATACTGTCCAACATTTCACAGATAGAAACCAGGACATATGCGGCAGGAGAATATCAGAGTGTGGCCAAGACAGCAATAGTTATTAATATGAAAGAACAGACAACCTGGAGATGCTGCAGCAGTTGGCTTTTGCTTGAACCCAACTGGGAAAAGCAAAACTGCACCCCTTCCTATCTTCTCCTGCTAAACTGAGTGCAAATTACCTTGAACTCACTTTACACCAACCTAAGTATGCTGAGGATAAAAGGGCAAAGTGGGATAAAAGGGCAGAGACAGAAACTGAGACATTTTAGAAACAACTGAAAAATTTGGAAGACAGAAGATTTGCCAGGACTTTCCCTGCCAAACTGGGACAATTGGAGGGTATGTGTTTATGCTGTTTTGTCTGGTTGCATAGAGAAGCAAAAAAGGTTAATCCTAGCAGATTCAGTGGGGGGCAACAAAATCATTGTACAAAGATTAGAGTCAGTGATAATTGCCTGGCACATGTGTATGCCAAGCCTTTCATGGTAAGGCAGTTACATATGTGCATGTTCATACTGCCCCACACATTGGAGAAATTGTTTTTTTGGATTACAACTCCCAGAATTGGCCCAACACAGTGGCCAGTGGCTATGGAGCTGTACAGTTCACCACTAAAGGGCAGCCTGTGGCCGCCCCTTTTAGCACCAAATTGAGGCCGTGGCAACTGCATGGCAAAGCCCCGATCTTGCCTTTCCATGGTGCAAAAAGGAGCTGCAAAAATTGGCTCCTTTCTGTGCCATGGAAAGGGTGCCATATCCACTGGCCTTTTGGCGCTTCTTTGGTGCTGTGTCATCTAGATGCAGCACCAGAGGAGCACCATGATGCAGCATCAAGCCAGTGTGGGGGGTAGAGTCAGGATGTGTGGATGCCACATATTGACTCTGACTCCAGGCCAGCCTGTACAGCCCTTATGTTAGCTAAGGTATTCTTGGCATTACTTACTTGTTACTGGATCAACTGTTGGAATGCAATCACATGGGACTCTTCTTAGGGTGAAGATAAGATGGCACCCTTGTTTCATTATATATAAAAATATATCTACACCCCAATCAACCTGACTGAGTTGAATCTTATGCGAGTACTGGCAGTGGAGCCACTAGCTTAGAATAGTGGTTCTTACTCTTGTTTCTTGTCCAGCCAATCACTCTTATTGGAGAACTGTATTCCACCATGAAAAAAGGGCATAAAAAGAACTACGTTTGGTTCAAGCTAAAGGCCCACGTATTTCAACATTCTGTTCACAAAGTGATAGATTGCTCTCAGGAAGCCCATGAGGAGAACACAAATGCATCCATCTTATGTTCCTTGGCAGCTGTTTCACAGAGGCATGCCACCTCCAAAAAGCCCTCTTTTTCTCAGCAAGACATTTATACCATTATAGGCAGTCTGCTGTTCTGTTTATCATTTATGGTAAGTTTTTAGGGATGTGAAAAATCATGGGACCAAACACAAGCACAAGTAATAATTACAACAGTGGGAAATTCAAATAATATAATTGAGCATACATTTTATTGCTGCAGTAATGCATACCCTTTAACATTTTACAGATCAAACCCAAGCAACATCAGAGTTTGTAGCATTTGAAGCAAGCTGAGATAAAGACAGAAATAACTCGAGCATTTGAAAAGCAGGTGAAAAAGTAGGATGGCAGAGGATTAATTAGGACTCTGCATGCCAAATTGGGACATTTGGAGGGTATGTTATTGGTTCAATAAACCAGATAGAAAGTTTAAATGCCAATGATCTCAATGAGTCTGCTCAATGGGTGGTTAAATCCAGAAGCAAACCATTGGTCAGTCAGATGTGAATCAGGTTTGCATTAGAATTTACAAACCATGTACTGTGGGCCAAGTCTAAGATACAGCTGGAAATGCAGTGTTATGTGGCTAAGATAACACAGATACGGAAGTCAAAGTTGACAACTTTTATGCAGAAAAGGCTTTGCTCTGGTTTGACTCCCACCTAGTTCTTCCAGATTTGGCAAAGAGGAATGCAGGAAGAGTTCTATCTTAAACATGACAGAAGGCGCATAGTTTGGAATTAGATAGTCCACTGCATATCAGACCAGCTCTACCATGTATCATCCACCTCAAATGGCAGATGTTGAGGCTCACCATGTGGCAGACACACACTGGAGGACAGAGCTAGGTGTGCTATATGGTTTGTCTTTTATTCCCTAAGCCAACACTTCTCAACCACTGGTACTGCATGCACCACCGGTAGGACACAAAAGTAGTCTAAGTGGGACACAGGTACGACAGTCTCTCTGTTTTACTTTTACATGCTTTCCAACTTTCCTGATTTGTTAGGGATAGTCCTAATTTTCATGTGTGAAATGTTGGAGGGTATGCAGTTAACTGGAAACCAGTGTGGTTTGAGTGTTGGATGAGGACCCCAGATACCAGGATTCAAATTCCCACTTGACTGTGAGACCCTGCGCATGACTGTCCCAGGGTCTCTTAGCCTCAGAGGAAGGCAATGGCAAATCCCCTTTGACATTTTGCTTTAACCTACTTTGTAACCTGCCTGATGTTGTTGTTGTTGTTGTTGTTGTTGTTGTATGCCTTCTAGTTGTTTCCACTCTATAGTGCATTTTTCTTAGCAAGATTTGTTCAGAGGGAGCCTTTGCCTTACTCTGAGGCTGAGAGAGTGTGACTTGCCCAAAGTCACCCAGTGGGTTTCTATGGCTGAGTGGGGATTCAAACCCTGGACTCCAGAGTTGCAGTCCACTACTCAGACCATTATACCACACTGGATTTGACCTGCCTAGGGTCCCATATTGGACAAACAGTGGATACCCAAACAATTACCCACCCAACAACATTGACTTGACTTTACTAAACTTTGGATACTCTGTTCTATGTTGTATAGTTTTTATTATATTGGTTTTATCTCATGAATCCTGTTAGTACATAATAAGTTATTATGATACATGATAATCTATGCCACAATCAGTTCATATGATATCATTGAGAGTAGGCTAGATCTCTGTGGAGCTTGTTAAAGTTACCTTTTTTGGACTACATTTCCCAGAGTCTCTCAGTGGCTGACTAGGAAATCCTGGAAACTGCAGCCCCAAAATAACATTTCCAAGCTCTCCGCTTCAGCCTTCAAAGAGCTACTGCCTCTGATTTGACTGTATTCCAAGATCTTTGCTTCCTTTAGCCTTTAGCTGCAAAAAGCAGCTTCATGGGTGAAAAAAGATGGATTAATGGATAATGCTGCCCTAGAATAATGAACACATACACAGGCTGCACATACTTTCATTCTACCCTCGGGATGTGCTCACAAGCATTAGTAACAACAACAGCAATTAAATTCAGCATATCTTAAGATCCGTTTGCCATCCAGGGAGAATCAAATGGAGACGAAAGCTGCAGATGTATGCATACAGCTTACTTCGAAATCATAAGCCCCACTTGACACACAATTCAGTTTTTATGTTCCCTGAAATCAATTGGACAAGTTAGCAAATCAAATGCATATTCTACTAAACAGCTCCCCCCCACCCCCCGGCCATGCGCTTTTAAAGAACATTTTACAAGTCTCACATACTCTGAGACCAAGAGGTGTTGTTAATTGTAAAAACGCCCTGAAGGGAAATTCTGGCATCGGTGATGATGAATTGATAAAACATCTTCAGCTGCCTTAAATCTAGATGATAGAAAGTGATGTAAAGGGTGCTCAGTGGTGCCACCTTGTCGCCATTTATGTGCACTTTCCACAGAATCGCAACGGCGATGGAATATACACAGTGCCCAAAGTGTGTCATTACATATCCTGTATTAATCACCAGCGTTACAATGGAATTATGCGCAGCTTCTTTTAACTTTCCAGTAAATGCATGTGTCATTGGGCCTATTCCTTTGGTAATAACAACCCACCTGAGCAACAGTGTTTATTCATCAATGAATCTCAGCTTCCTCTGGGGAAACCTATAATCAAGTAGTCCTTCTCATGACCAGTTGCTTATTATCCATGCCTATCTTCCCCCTCAATTCCAACATTTATCTATTAGTAACATGCATACCTTGCCTTTCTGTTAACAAATCAAACAAGGGTAACATCAAGTAGAAAAAATACAATTAAAATATATGCATTTATTTAATTTACAACTTGACTTCCTCTTGTCAAGGGACACAAGGCGGCTTACAGAATTTATATGTACAATTCTACTAAAGATATGTAAACAGTTTTAAAAAGCATTTAAAGGATTATCGAATACCGTACTTACAAAATAAAAACAGAAGTCCATCTCTTTGAACTCTGCTGTATGATTAAAATCAGTCAAAGTCTTGTCTGAAAAAGGTTTTAGGAGATTATCACAGCAACAAAAACCAGCGGTTCATCCAATATAGAGGATCACAGAAGCATTCTGATATAGCATTGTATAATATTGAACAGGACCCGGAACAATGGATGCAAGCTGAAGGAAAAGAGATTCCTCCTCAACATTAGGAGGAACATCATGAGAGTAAGGGCTGTTCGACAGTGGAACACACTCCTTCCTCGGAGTGTAGTGGAGTCTCCTTCCTTAGAGGTATTTAAACAGAGGCTGGATGGCCATCTGTCAATGGGGATGCTTTGATTTGGATTTCCTGCATGGCAGGGGATTGGACTGGATGACTCTTGCGGTCTCTTCCAACTCTATGATTCTATTGCATCTTATTCGCAATTTTGCAAAATCAGTAATTATTTAACTTACAGTAGCAAAGGGTGTGAGGGAGATAATAGGGAAGAATTTTTCCCTTTCCGGGAAGCTCAGGCAAAAGCAAACTGCTGCAGCCCCGAGTTGTGTATTCTTCCTGTGATGTGGAATGGTTCCCTTTGTCTCAAAGAGGGCTGGGACCGTCCCTACCCATTTTTCTCACCAGACAAAGTAACTGTTTCACATTCTGTAATAGCAAGACTGACAGAACAATTCCTAGCAATTGGTGTTGCGAATTAGCAACTTTGTTATTTTGTGTGCAGATCTGGGCTGTACCTAGAAAATGTGACTGATTGCTACCTTTCCTATTTCTCGGCCTCTACCCCTTTTTTAAAAAATGACAAAATATGAAAGATATACTATGGTCCCACTGACTGCAAACAGTCTTTCTCTGTCTTCAGAAATATGCTCACACATTTGCAGCTGCTGATTTATTATGGGAGAAGCTAAGTACGGTACTTGTGATATATTGTTTTGATCTGTTCTGAAGTACAGTTTTACTACAGTTTAATGCACACAGGGTCTATTTGGGTTTAAATACAATTCAAATGTACATAAATTAACCAGGAAGAGTACCCTGGCAATCTTGCATGCCTGTTCTCTTCTCTCACTGTTATTCTTTTATGGTGGATTAATTCATCTGGAAAATAAAATATCCATAATCTTACATTCATTTTCATTCTGTTAGGGCGCTCACTTGATTAGGTTAAGTCATTAGTTCTTGAGGTGCAGTAGCTCTATGCAGTTACATCAATATACAAATGGACCCATTGATTGATTGATTGATTGATTGCACTTCTCTCTCGCCTTTCTCCCCAAATCCATATGTTAGTTGAATACATGCAGTGATAGTGAACCTTTTAGAGGCTGAGTGCCCAAAGTGCAACCCAAAACCCACATATTTATTGCAAAGTGCCATGTCCTTCTGGCTTTCTAGTAACAAACTCTGGCAAACTTTGTGCTGGGGGGACGGCGCATGTGCCCACAGAGAGGGCTCTGAGTGCCACCTCTGGCATGCATGCCATAGGTTCGCCATCACTGCCTGGTAGAACCAATGTCATCTTAGCTCCAGTTCATAACACAACTTGGAAAAGCTACATGTTTGGACAGAAATGACTGCAGCCCATGGTCCTAGTCTGGCCTACAGAAAGTCTCCACCTGCATATCCTCCGACTATCCCACTTTGGCCGAGACACTCCCAATTAATCCTCCGCCACCCCACTTTTTAAAACAGCTTTTAAAATGCCCCAGTTTCTCTCTCCTCCTCCTCCTCCTCTCCCTCTTTGCCCTCAGCTTACCTCAGATGCTGCAAATAGAGTTCAAAGTGCAAAAGAAACTTGTGCTGAGTTGATGCAAAAACAGGCTTTTGAAGTGTGAATCTGACTATGTAGAGTTTGTGTGTAATTGGTGTGCTGTTTCTAATGCTTTAATGTTTTTACTGGAATTTTATTGAAATGGTTTTAACTATGCTGTGTTTTTAAGTTATATTTTAATACTAGTATTATTTAATTCTTTAAAAAAACTTTTGTAACTAATGTTTTAGTTGTATCTTTTTAAAATTACTGAATCCCATTTTGGGAGAAAAGCAGTAAATAAATCCAATAAATGATGGTGATGATGATGATGGTGATGCAGAAGTGGAAGAGAGAAGGATATGGGATTTTGCCTTTTCATGTAGACTCAGGCAAAAACAAATTGCTGCAGCCTCTCCTAGCTTGTATGTTCTTTGTCATTAATAACTTTTTGCCATCTTTAGCACATGCTGATGTTGCCAAACCACTTGTGCTACAATTTTCATTTGTGCTATATGTCTCTCTCTCTATGTGTGTGCATCTTGTTCACAGTCTTCCCTTTGGTCACCAGAGAGAGGAATTCTTTCTCTTATCTTGGATCAATTGGAGATGACAACATAGATTCCCTTTACATGCCGCTTATCATTCCAGTTGGCAGGAGAAACATCATGCAAAGCTGGCTGTACATTCCGCCTGTGCTTTTCAGTAGCTGCTGGTACCCAGCCGACTGACAAAATTGTTGCTTAGGGAATACATAGGAGAAACAAAACCAAATTGCCAGCAAGTGCTTTTGGCTGGGGACCCAATGGATGTCAGTGGATAGTAATAGTACTGCTGCTATCTGTGCCAGTATGTGAGAGCTAACTACTATTATTACCCTCAGTTGCACAATATCTCCCTTTCTTTTTCTCTCTTCTATATCTCTCCTGCTGAATATTTGTCAGCTTCAAGACATTTGAATCTGCATCTTTTCACTCCCATTTCTTTTCTTGGTCAAATTGCATTACAGTTTGGTGCCGTCTTGGAAGGGGTATATGCATATAAAAATGGGGATTTTGTCTTATGAGATGCCTCCGGTGCCACTGAGGAACGGACCCTGTCTACCCACACACACACACAAATATTCATGGCCTGCTGGATTTTATCAAGGCGTTTCTTTCTATCAGAGGGCTAGAAACTGGAACGTGAAACTTGGAATCGAGTGTTGAAATATTTCTGGATTACTTTGAACATGGAAAAGATGATAGGAATTGTGAGTTGAGGATATTTTACATAAGTGTGGGAAAGCATTTTTGGAATTGTTCTCATGTGGCCAAAATATCTTCAGATTTTTAACAGTCCATTGTAATCATGTAAAAGATGCACACAATGGCTTGACTTGCTTTCACTTGTCTGAAGTTTCTCCTTCGAAGCTAACTCTGTTCAAGTGACCCTAATAAATTGGGGTGGGTGGGATCTCTCTCTCTCTCTCTCTCTCTCTATATATATATATATATATATGGGGCTCTTTCGAACTGGTCAGGTCTGTCTGTTTTTGTCCTCTATCAGAAATCAATTGACACTCAACCTTCAGATTTTAGAAAATGCTTACCTTCCTTTGTATGTCATTTCAAATGCACGCCAATGGCGTCGCGTCTTCATATACAGCCTTGCGGGAGGGATTTTGGTTTTGTAATTAAATTTAATTTAAAAACATTACCCTCAGTTCCCCAAGCACAGAAAAGCCCTTGGGTATTGTGGGAAATGGAGTATGTGAATGGCTGCTGGAGAATTGTCCTGTCCACTGCTGGTCTGTTTCAGTGGCGGCCCTGATTCTGCTGGACACACCAGATTGGGAGACCTATATGTCTGAATCCACTGTATGCTAGATGAGCTAGATGCCTGAGACAGACTGAGGTGCCCTGACCTAAGTGAGACAGATTTTTATAGGAGGGATAATTATAGTATGCTTTCAAAACAAGAAGAAATGATACATCATTGGGTGACATGAACCTGAAATGGGAAGAATGGGGGGAGTTGTGGGTGGTTCTAGTGGTCTCTCACTTCATTATTCTTGGGGGTGGTGTTGGTGTTAGGGAATGATATAACCAAAAGCAAGGGGAGGCTTTTGTAGTGGGAGCTGGTGGGGTGGGAACAAGGGCAGTATCAGAAACAGAAAGCTGCTACTCATCTCTTGCTTCAGTAAACCTGTGAAAGTTAGGGGAACTGGTTATTTTTCTTTCTGTGAGCCTTTCTACTAGTGAAGGACAACAGACAGATGCGTCATCATAGTGGGTTTTCCTTAGCAGATATTTCATGCCCGAGGCAGAAAATTGAAACACTTCCCCATTGCCCTCAACTAATACATGCACCATCTACTGGGATTTTCCCCCATTCATGCCTTATTGAAATGATCACTAGGGATGGAGTTGGGGAACTCCCTCTAAGTATCTTAATATGAGGATTTAGAAGATTCTGGTCTCGTTCTGGAACTTCTTCATTGCCTCCCCAAAAGAGATGCCTTATATTGCCTCTTATTCCTGTCTAGACGATCTTTCCCCTGTTTGTTGGATCATCTAGGAATGAAGAACATGTGGCCCTACAGAACAGTACCAGAAAAACTTATTGTTGGAGTACAGCTTCCAATGCCCAGATTGCTTTTCCAGGCTCTGACTTCTGATGGCTGGGAGAGTTGTAACCCCACAAAATAACTTCACTGAGTCCTGTTGCAGATGTGTTTGGATTTCAGGTTTCCTGATCCATTGGCCATGCAGGCTAGGGCTGATGAGCATAGAGGTCAATGGAGAGGTATTCTTGCAAGCCACACTTAAAGCAAAAGGGAAGAATAAATCACCAGGAACAGACGGCATAGAACTACTGCAAGCCACAGAGGCAGAATTAAGCTCACCTCTAACTAAAACCAGCCAACAAATATGGAAAACAAAGCAGTGACCCACAGATTGGAAGTAATCAATATACATTCCCATTCACAAAAAAGGAGACACAACCATTGCACCTGGTGCAGTCCACATCCCTCACACTCCCAAGTGACACCACTGAGTGCCACTACACTGTACGGTGTCCTGATATGTAACCTACACTCAGGATAAGAGGCTTCCATCCAAGCTAAATACAGAGAAACAGTCCTCAATCAGCAAAGAGGTAAGGCAAGGCTGTATACTACCATCCTATATATACACAATCTGTATGTAGAAAATATTGTATACAGAACAGGCTAAAACAAAATTTCATGGGGAGGGAGAATTTTATTTGGGGAGGCAGTGCCCTATTTTTGCGCCCCTTCCAGATTTGCCCAAGGCCCTGCTCCACAGAGCATTCTGCAACATGGCAAGGAACAGTGTGAGAACATTTCAGCTACACAGGCGGCTCACAGGAGTCATAATCTAGTGATTCTGGGGAAGTCAATATGCCACCACCAGAGAGAAAGATTAGCCTGCTGTTTGGCCCAGTGGAGTTGACATATGATTCCATGCGTCATCCCACATCCTGCTCAGGCATCATTGGGCGAAGCGCTCCCTTTACAGATCCCCATATCAGCGTGCTTTGTCCAGAGGTCAGACTTGTGGAGAAAAAAGCCATGTGGAGCTTTGCTGTTTCTATTTTCTGCCTCTTAATTGGTGAGTGTGTCTTCAGAAATTTTCTTATCGGTTGGCACTTGAATTTGGGATCCCTGGTGCCACCTTTATGTGCATCTCAGTTAGTGTCCCCTAGGACTGTAGAGGTTTCCTTCTTCTTGTTCCCACCTTTCTTGCTCTTTCATGACCCCAGTTCATCAGTTCACAGGAAACTGGTGGTGGTTTACTCAAATTCAGCTTCATTGCTGAACTTTGCATAAAGGTTTATCTCCAGGGAGAGCAGTGCTTTTTAATCATACCCTTGTGCAGGACTGCAACTCCCTTCATCCCCAAACAAATGGAGGGATGGGTATTGTAATCTCACAACCTTTAGAGTAACCAAAATAGAGACCCACTGAGACAGAAGGATTTGTGGTAATACAGAGGGGTCAATCTCACTTTTTTAGGGCAGCAAATCTCTCAATGGCAGTTAAATCTGATTTGCCATTCCCATTTGCCACCATTCTGGATCAAAATGGAGGTACCTCCATTTCCAGAATCGATTTAATATTGCATTCACACTTCCGCATATCTGAATTGCTCTGGCACTCCCAAAAAGATTTTATTTACTTGGTGCTGAATAATAATAATAATAATAATAATAATAATGCACTGGGTAAAGTGTTTTCACCACCACCCCGCACACCACACCGGGTGCATTCGGGTCATGGTGTGAATGACCCTGAAATAACCTAGTTTCTATAGCGGGTTAATTCATAGTGTGAATGACCTCAGAATGTGAGAAGACCTCTATTTGAGACCTTGCACAGTAAGGAGCTGCCTCTTGGAGTGGGCAGAGTACTACAGGGACCCAAGATGAGAGTGGATATAATAAGGTTGCTTCATCAACATTGTCTACGAAATGTTGTTGGGTGCCTTCATATCATTTTTGACTTATGACAACTGCATTACACAGTGTTTTCTTGGCAAGAGAATGTAAATTCCCCAAGGTCTCCCAGTGGTACAATTTCTATTGCTGAGTGGGGACTTGAACCCCATTCTTCAGAGTTGTAGTCCAATGCTCTGACCACTACACCACTCTAGATCTCATGAAACTATGAAACTACTTTATTATATAGTTTTGCTTACTTTCTCTGCTTGCTTTGCCCCCAAAAGAGCTTAATGATCAAGGGAAAGCACTCAGTTCATCCTCTACGCTAAGCAAAGCACATGGCAGACACAACCTCAGTCTGATGGCTATCAGAATTAAATTGTGTCTGTCATATATGTGATGGCCTCTCACTCTGATCTTCAAGACATGCTGACACCAGAGATCAACATGAATGATAGGCTCAGGTCCCTTTTCCCATTGGGAGACCCACTGCTGATCTCTGGAGAGTCCAGGGCCCATTGCATCTGCCCCTTCCCATTTCAGTCTGTTTGACTGTTCTCTTCAGGCAGGGGAGCAGAGAGAGCCACAAGGAGGAGGAAGGGCAATGACTTTTATCTCCCTTATTTTAGTATCTCCCTTATTCTACCTTTGGCAAGGTAGTGCAACCTAGGCCCAGTGGGTGGTAAGGGAAAAAGCAGTGACAACAGTAGTGCTGTAGTTGAGCCAGCGTGAACAGGGTGAAAGCACTGGGACTTTTTAATAAGCAGGGATGAAATATAATCTACACTCCCCTTAAGTATTGGTTGACCCCCCCCAAACTCCTAGCATTCTGCACCATTGGCCATGCTAGTTGAGGCCGATGGATGTTGGAATCCAAGACATCTAGAGGACACCAGGAGGTATAAAGCTACTTTCTGCTGGAGACAGAAGACTGTTTTGTTTGTGTGAGATGCCTGAATGTGGATTTATCTGTGATTGATTTAAAATATTTTAAGTATACTTTTCAATACAGCTTAGAACTTTTCAAAATAATTTACAACTTACATTTTAAAACCTTTTAAGGCTGCTTTTCAAAATGACTTGCCAAACCCCCGCCCCGTACAAGATACCCACCATTAAACCACGTATTAAAACAAGAAGTAAAGCAAAAATAGGAAGAGGAGCAGCCACAAACTTACAAAAATTGCTTACAAAATTCATATAAACTAAATAGTTTATACCTCACCATAGGTACTCTTTCTTAGCTCTAGGAGAAATTACTGTTTGATTCTAACTGTCTGAATACCCCAACACTGGACATTGTAGCTTGAAAAGTAACTTGTCCATGCTTTGCCATTTCTAAAACCAGGAAACAAAGTGTCGCTCTGGTGACAGCTTTGGGGTCATCACCGATAGAGGCTTTCTTTCTACCAGATTTATGGATCACATGCCTTCTTTTGGGATCTACTGCTGCCAATAGCAAAGCAAGTTTTTCAAATTGCTGAAATTCTATGAAATCTGTGATTTAAGAGACAAAAATAGAGCAGCTTATAGGCCACAGGTACCAGTAGTTATCAGTTTTTCAGACTGCTCAGTTTTGGTGCTGGGGATGTTGTTGAACCTCTTTGCTTATTTATTTTAGCTTGAGCTTGGAAAATTACTTTTGAAAATCAATTTGCTTCAGCTACAGTTCTAAAGTATCCAAAAGGAACTAATTTCTCTCCACCTTGAACTCTCATAAGGCTCAGTCAGAGCCAGACAGCTGTGACTCTCCCGATGCTTTTCTGGACAACTCCCATAATCCTTGCATCATTGGGTATGTTAACTAGGACCAATAAGTGTTATAGCCTAAAAACAATTGGTGGCCCACAAGGGTCTACTGTCCAGATCCTTAGGTGCTATTCTGGACCTCAGAGAGGAACAACCAGTGTCCTCCTAGGAGATATAGTTGAGCTGCAGCTCCATCATTGCTGGCAGGCTTTGCCAATGGTGAATGATCACAGGAATTGAAGTTCATTAACATTTGTAAGGGCCACAGATTTGCATCTTTCTTTTGTACATGGAGTATTCTAGACACTCAGGAAAATCTAGCTTTGCTGCTTTTGTTTTGCACTGTATAAAGGGCTTTTTCAAAGCTGTTTTCTACCCCATTGTATTAGAGGGTTTGCCCATGTTTCAGAGGAACTGAAACCAGTGTTTTCTGGTGAGAGGAAGGGGGTCGGAGTGCAAGATGGTGTTGCAAGAGGAAACAGCAGCTGATAGGAAACTGATTTGCACTCAGACCACACATGGCCTCCCCTCCTCCATTTGCTTTGTTTCAGATATTCGTATGCTACTGTTCAAGGCAAAACCTTTTCCATGGGGCTCCCATATAAACCAGAATACATAATAAATATTACATCAAGTACCAGTAAAACCACCTTATAAAATGCATGAAAACATTATGACATTTTGAAAGAGGAACATTAAGCAGTGCCACATATTAAAAAAGTAGTTTGAAACCATGTAATTTTGCATAGTCTGGCTTTTTAAAAAGTCAATCAAGAAGGAGCTGGGCCTGAGGCAGGAGCAGAGCTTGGATGTAGCAAGTTATAGCTCATGTACGTAACTGCAATGAGTTACCTTTTTTGGTAAGAGTAAATGCAAAGGTGTATAAACAGAGAAGGTAAAATGAGAGCAGTGCCACCCAAATAAGAGTTCTGTTCCCCCAATGAAATTTTCATTTGGTTACCAAGTTTCTAGCATTGCAGTAACTTAAAATTTCAGGGAAGAATAATAGACTACAGGTAGTGAGAATTTTGTGCAATTTTCTGCAGAGGAATTATTCTTCAGAGAAAAATGTGGGTTTTTGTGTGTGTGCAAAAGCCTGTTTCCTGAGCAAAAAATCGATATTCCATGCAGAAAACAAATTTCATATGTTTTTTTCCCTGCAAAAGTATTTATTCATTTATTGCACTTATTGCCTTTCTCCCAGAATGGGATCGTCTATGCTATTCCTCTATAACAGTGGTTCCCAACCTTCCTAATGTCGCGACCCTTTAATACAGTTCCTCATGTTTTGGTGACCCAAACCCATGAAATTATTTTCATTGCTACTTCGTAACTGTAATTAAATAGGTGTTTCCCATGGTCTTAGGCGACCCCCATGAAAGGGTCATTCGACCCCCAAAGGGGTCCCGACCCACAGGTTGGGAACCACTGCTCTATAACATTGTTTCTTTCATAAGAAACCTGTTGTCTGTGTAGAAAACAGGCTTTTTGTGCAAAAGGTCCATGGGCTTTCTCTCAGTGGAATAATTTGTAAAGGCATACTCAGAGGTGGTTTCGTCAGTTCCTTCCTCTGAACTATAACCTTCATTAGCTTGAATTTGTTGGCAGTCTCCCATCGAAATATTAACCAGAGCTGACCCTGCTTAACTTCCAAGATCACATAGGATCTGGTGCCTTTAGGGTATCCAGATCTTTATATACAGGAGAATACTGCAGAGGAATATTACTTTTTTTTCCTACAGTAGGAAGAAATCTACCATAGTTACTTGACTTTGCATGTAAGGATGAAATACATGAAATACACCGAGGATTTGCGTCCCTAACAAATAGCCTTATTGCGTGACAAAAGTACGCCAACAGGCAGCACAGGAGAAGTGGCTTTCTGGTTAGTTTAGTTCTCCTCATGATGTTATAGCACATCTGTACTTCCAGAGGGAGATGGTTGCCAAATGGGTTTCTCTAGCAGGACAAAATCAACAGCAGCAACAACAACATTTATTTATAACACCCTTTCCACCAAAGGCATCAAGCATATGTAATCAAAAACAAGCAATAAAACCCAACACTATGAAAATACTAAAATAATATGTATTTATGCTAAAACAAACTCTTCCTCAGTCACTAGCCATCTCAGCAACCTTAGGCATGCAGCAACTCAGCAATCTGGCAAATCAAAGCGGAAGGTCTTCAGTCCTTTAGGAAAGTAGGCAAGATCTTCCTCTAGCTGGAGGTACAAAGGAAGACCATTCCACAAATGTGGAGCCAGATCCTGAAATGTTTGCCGCCTTGGGAGAGCCATATGCATTGGTGCAATTGCCAATAATCCTTTGCCTGTAGATCCTATATTCCTAGATGATGGAAATCATGCTAGCTGAGCTGCTAGAAATTTGGAGGAGGTTAAGGGGAATCTACAAGGGGAAGAGATATGAGTATTTGGGAGATTTAAGACAATCCAAACAGCAGTATTCTGGATTAAAACCAGAGGAGTAAGAGAGCAGGATGGCCAATCTGCCAGTAGGATATTAGAATAGTCCAGGTGTGAAATAACCAAGGCCTGGATAAGCAAATGGACAGTCTGGACGGTCAAAAACCTATGGAGCCTATGGTTATTCAAAAGATGGAAATTACATGCTTTAGCAGTAGCCACAGTAAAGGGGTGTAGGGACAAATGATAATCCAGGAGGACTTCAATGTTCCTGGCAACTGAGGCAGGGGCCGCTGTGTACTGCTGTAAACAGAATGAAGGGCATGAAAGTGGGGCTACTGGAAATTCAGAAATAAGTGATGTTGTTATTTATATGCAAATAGGTATAATAAAAGGCATGCTTTTACAACACTCTTCCTCAGGAAGAGAACAGAAGTGCTTTAAGGGCATATAGAGAGGTAAGCGCAAAGCCGCTTCCCTCTTGCTGCATGTTGACTTACTTTTGTCATGCAATAATGAGAATTACATTGGAGAGAACTGTGAACTTAAAAGATAATTGCATTTTGATCTGCACATTAGCTTGGCTTTTACTGCAATTTTATCTATCTGGAATAACATAACTGTCCTCTTTTTTCCTCCTTTCTTACAGTTAGAACAGCCACCAAGGAAACAGGTGAGGGATTTCATGAAACTTGAAATTATTGTTTTTTAAAATAATGAATTTTACATGATATGACCATAACTAGACCCACTTGCATATAAATTACAATAGCACATATTTCCGAATTTCCACTTCACACCCACACTGCCCCTATTGCAAATGCATCATGTAATATTCAAAGCGCACTGGTAAATTTGCATTAAAAACAACAGTTTTAAATTAAAAACAGTAGTTTTAAATTGGGAACATTCATATCTTTTGTTATTTCCTGTTTATTGATGAGATTTTAAAAGGGGTTTTGCTTGTAATAAATGAAACGGAGCTAAAGGGGGTATTTCTTGGATGGGAAAGGAAGGGTTTCAAATCGGATTGGGAAGGGAAAGAAGTGGAGCTCAAAGGGGTGTTTCTTTGATGGGAAGAGAAGGCTTTAAAATCGAATTGGGAAACTCTTTCACTCACACACACATATACACACACACACAAACTCCTTCCCCACGAAGAGTGGGGCATCACGGCGGTTCATCTTTCAGGACCTTTCTAACCAGTATTAGTGTATTGACCCATATATGTTGACCCAGGATTTTAGGGTCAATTTTAGGGCATAATTTTCTCGACTTATAATAGAGTATATATGGTAAATGTAACTAATAAATAAATAAACATTTTAAACAAAAAAAGAATAGAGGCATAAAAAGGGAAGCAAATGGGGAATTGAAAAAGGAAAGGACAACACATAAGAAGAAGAAGAAGAAATAAATCAGAGCATGTAAAACTTTAATGGTGCTGATGGAGGGACACTACTAACTGGAGAAAGATGTTTTCTGCTCTGTCCGCCTGGAGTTGTAAAAGGTTTTACTAGACATTTCATCTCATTTTACATTTCAGCGAATATTCCAGCTCTATTTATTGTCTTCCTCACAAAGCAAGGCTCGCTGGGTTTAACTAGGTACCAATTCTGTTTCAAATACTGCGACCTGCCTGTAAACATTAGGCACCCTTGTAAATAAAAGAGAGGGGAAATGTACTGGAAGAGTTGCTCACCCACAGCATCACTTTTATGGACAACAAGATGACCCCATACCTCCCAATTGCCCCAGTTTGGCAGAGATAGCCCTGATCAACCCTCTGTTGTCCCATTTTCCCAGCTGCTTTTAAAATGTCCCGGTTTCAAACTCCACCTTCAATTGCCCCCTTTGTCATCACTTATTTCCATTGTTGCTGTTTGAGTTCAACGTGCAAACGTAGTTTGCATTCAACTCAACAAGGGGGAGAAAGAGGGGATAGACTCTTGTCCTTCCTGGTAAGCTCAGACAAAAGCAAACTACAGCCATCTCCCTTGGAAAGAGAACAAATTTGGAAAGATAACAAACATTCTACAGTGGCATGCAAAGAGACACAGAGAAAGCTGCTGCTTTCCCCCTTATCTCATATGATACGGCTGCAACTGATGACCTGGCATCATATGGTGACACAGCACCCTCTGCTTGTGCTCTGAATGTATTTCATGCCACCCCTGATAAGTGAGGGACCAGGGAAACAGGTTGCACTCAGGGCTGTCCTTTCCTTTCTTACACAGGGCATTATGGAGACTGTTACCATATCACCACAGACATCATGGTTGCAATTGTAGCCGGAGATATTCTGCTCACTGCACTTCTCCTCGTCCCGGTCTATTACTGCACTCGTCCCAAAGACACAAAGCAGAGCGACACAAGTAAGTGAAACATGCCTGAGTGACTAGTAACCATAATATCAGCAAAGAAGAGGTTATAGGATCCTCCCCAGATATCTGTGTGTACAGGGCCAGCCTACCATTTGGCAGTGTGAAGCAGCTGCTTCAGAGTGAAGATTTTAATAGTGTTATTACATAATTTAAAATGTTTGCAAATATGAAACTCTGACCATTATATAGTACTGATACTGATGAGCTAAAATTAATGGTACCTGGGAGCTGGGGATGTTTAGCCTGGAGAAGAGAAGGTTAAGAGGTGATATGACAGCCCTGTTTAAATACTTGAAGCGATGTCATATTGAGGAAGGAGCAAGCTTGTTTTCTGCTGTTCCAGAGATTAGGACCCAGAGCAATGGATGCAAGCTCCAGGAAAAAAGATTCCACCATTTGTTTTTTGTTGTTGTTGTGTGCCTTCAAGTTGTTTCTAATTTATAGTGACCCTAAGGTGACTCTCATGGGGTTTTCTTGGCACGTTTCTTCTGAGGGGGGTTCCTATTGCCATTGCCATCCTCTGAGGCTATAAACCCAGTGGGTTTACATGGCCAAGCCAGGATCTGAACTCTGGCCTCTGGAGCCATAGTCCAATGCTCAAACAGCTACACCACATTGGCTTTCCTACACACTGTATATGGCCTAATTGTCATACCTTATGTTTTCCTACAGGCGAAGCAAGGAATTACATCAACATGATTGGAAAATATCAGTGACATTACTTCCTATCTGACTCTGACCTCCAGTATGTATCTACACTGACATGACCAGAAGAAGCTGTTTCTACAGGATAGAAAAATGTGGAGGATGGGGGAAACTTGGCCAAGGATGACCTCTCCTTGTATTGGGCACCAAATTTCTTAAAGTGTTATCTGAATGGGAATGGGGATTACAGGAACAAAGTATTGTGTTTCCCTGGTTTTTTCAAGATGGAAGTATTGGGGGTATGGCTGGTGAAACCTAGAAACAAATGCTTAGTGAAATGCTTACAATTTTCTCTACTGAAAGATCAGTTAACAAGCATAAATCAGCCACATCTATTTGGACTAGTCAATCTCCAAAGATACATCACTGACTTTTTTATTTGATTACTGACCGTGTGTAAAACACACACTTGTGATCTTCTTTCCCTCCTCATACATTGGCATCACTGGGGAGGGCATGGGAGATGCAGACTGAACTGGACCTCTGTAATTTCTAGCATGAACAACAATATAAATAAAGTTAAGTTTCTGTTTTTCTGTGTGTTGCCAGATAGATTTCCACCAAATTTGAAAGCTATGCCTGAGGAGTTGTATTTAAAATGCAGATTATGTGGCACCCATGAGTTCTATGGTGGGGGAACCCAGAGGGGCACCCCGCTAATTCCCAGAATGGCTGGACATTGTTGTAACATATTCAGAGAGTATTTAACAATATAGCCTACCTAGTGTACATGAAATTCAATTTAATAATAATAATAATAATAATAATAATAATAATAATAATAATAATTTATACCCCGCTCTTCAGCCAAGGCTATCAAAGCAACTTATTAATTTGTTAATTAGACATTTAAGGGCATTCCTACTGGGGCACCCCACCAATTTCTGCAAAAATGGATGATTTACATCAAATTTGGAAGGTATGTCTGAGATGGTCTGCCCCAAAATATAGGTCATATGGTGTATGAAAAATCTACTTTTGGATGGGCTGCTGGTGAGGAGGACCAGGACATAATTCATGGCACAATGATAGTGCTATATTCCACTTTATCTCTTGTGATAATACCCCATGGACTCATAGTATTAGCAGTTTAGGAAGGAGCATTTAGAATGTCAGCCAGAGAGCTCTAGAGCATCACCAAACTACAAACTCCAGGATTGCGCAGGGTTGCCATGGCAGTTGAAGTGGTATATAGCACTACATTTGTGTCATGTGAATGGGCCTCAGCTACATATTTGCAGCCAATAGAGCATGAGGTTGCCGCAACCTCGATCCGGTCAGTAAAGGGGTGGCGGTTTGTATAGCCCCCGAACCTGGGCTGTATAGGGCTTAATAAACAATAACTAGGATTTTGAAATGTGCTCAAAAATAAACCATCAGCCAGTGGCGCTACTGTAAGAAGGGGGTCATAAATAGAAGAAAATATATGGTACAGCTCTGCCCAATATGGATAGGATGGGTGAAAATATATGGTACAGCTCTGCCCAATATGACTCCTGGCCCAACGTTTCTCAGTCCCCACATCCCAGGCAGCAGCTGTTGTGATCTCCAGGGATCTGTTCCGCTTTCATTCAGGAAGCAGCTGACTGATGTTCCCAAAGCTCCTGTGAGTCATCTTCAATGCAACAGGCAGAAATGGTGTCCTGATCACAATCCCCCCCCCTCACATCGGAGATCGCTCACATGATGGGGTGGGAACATCAGTCAGCTTCTTCCTCAGTGAATGGGGAATGGGCCCCCATTGATCCCAGTGGCTGTTTTCCAATAAGTGAGGACTGGAGGACTTTCATAGTTCCCCTAATAGGGAATATGAAGGGATTGTGTGACCTCTCTAGGTCACACATTCATAACTCCCCAACAGGATCCCAGATACTCACTTTGGGGGGAAAATGGTATTTTTTTTGTACGGTCAAAAAGTGAAATGGAAATCAGGCTTGACATTCAACCACCTTTACACTGTTTTGGTTGGTGTACCTATTCCAACTAAATCCACAAGATGGCAGCCCTGAAAAAGTCTTCCGAGTTCGAGTTTACAAGTAATAAAATTGGAATATGCCTCCAGAGACACCTTTTATATATGTATGAGATTAGTCATTCGCAGCTCTCCACAATGTGTTGGATTGTGTGCTGCGCATATAGGCACATACGAATGAAAGTCAGTAATGAATGTTACACATTCCTCTCTCATTTCCAAAAGGGCCACTGATATAGGTGTTTAATATGCCACTGATATATAGGCACTGGAAATTCAAATTAACACTTGAAAATAGATATTCTTGGAAATACGGGGGAAAGTCATAGAACATTAGGGCCATCTAGTTCAATGGAAATACACATCTAAAGCACTCCTGAAAGATTTTTAAAGGCCTCCAAAGAAGGAGAGTTGTCCATCACCCTCTAGGCAATCTATTCCACTGTCAAATAGCTCTTATAGCAAAGAAGTTACAAAGAACAAAGGCATTTCCTCCAGAGGAAACTGCGAGAATTGAAAGATTGCTTTGAATCTTCTATAACTCTTGGGAATGAACGCACTATGTCCCTGTCAAGTAGGTTTGCCTGGTGATATAAGAGACAGGGCTGCTGTTGTGTAGATGAGGGAATTTCAGCAAATGTTGCCTGTCACGCAACCAGGTAACAAGCAGCATCTGCAGACACTCTCTCTTCTAGACAACCATTAAAGGGATGGGATCCCTGCCTCTTTTACCACCAGGCAAACCTACTTGTCAGGTGCCAAGAGTGACCACTTGGGGAATATCAAACCAAAGCATGAAAGACAGCATGGCTTTGCATAAAATTTGCATGTAGTAATTTATATACTATCTTCTATATAAATAAAAATGCGAACGTTTGTTTGTTCAAAATCTTAAATCTCTGAAAGTGCTTCACCGATTGCTTTGAAATTTTGACACGACGTTCCCTTCAAATACACACATGTTTTATACCGACTATTATATAGTCACATCTGTGACAGGTAAATATATATATATATATATATATATATATATATATTTTAAAAACCGCCATCTGTCTGAAGTAACAGCAACACACGCGATACTAAATATTCGATTGGCGTTTGCAATCACCATCAACAAAGCTCAGGGCCAATCTTTAGAACTGTGCGGTTTAGATCTAGACACGGGTTACTTCTCATGTGGACAATTATTATGTTGTGTGTGTTGTAGAGTTGGCAAAGCAAACAATTCCTATATCTACACAGACATGAGTGATCAGAAATTGTTGGTTTGTTTGTTCAGAAAAGAGAAAATGGAAACCTAAAAGGATCAGATGGTTTGTGTGAGTCGCTTTGTGTCCTTTTGCAGGGCTGAGGCTTCAGCAGAGATGGCTGTGCAGATTGCAGCATGTTTTAACAAGGCAAAGGAAATGGGAAAATTTTGCAGGGACCGTACACTACAAAGCTTTTCTTGCCATTAAAGCAGCAAAGAGTTGCAAAGAAAAAACAAGGCTTGAGGCATCACATTGCCAAGTGAATCCTAGATGATAATGTGGTGTGCTTTTTTGGGTGCTTCAGGAGGGCACTGATGCTGAAACATGCACACTGTCCACGACAATTTACTAGATTAACCCAAGGTTCAAAACACACAATTCCTGATTTCTCCCATATGAAGTCTCTGTCCCTACCTATTTCTCCTCTGGTTATTTCTCCCTGCACTCAATGCTTCTACCAATGTTGTGGCTTTCTCCAGTAATGGTAGGAAGAGGACACATGATGCCAAGATGGTTTTGACTGGTTTCATCTAGATAGATGCCATCCTTCCCAAGATAGGATAGTCTTAGAAGGAACTTTCCTTACTGCGTATACTCTTCCCCCCTGGACAACCCCCTCCCAGAACCTTAATGATTTGTTGCCATTACCTTAAGGCTCACCAACCCAAACTGAACATACTTGAGTCCTGAGACTTTGTTTTCTGAGCTCTTCAGTGGTGGTACCTCGGGTTCCAGATCTCAGGGCCTAGATTCTCTTTGGGGAAGTCCTGTGAATGATTTGTTCCTGGAGCATTCCTGGTTCTTCCAGGGATAAGTCCTCTCTAAGCACAAGGTGTGTGAAAATATTTGCCGCGATTGTGCGACTGTCCCCAGAAAATGCCTATTTAAACCCCCAATTTCCCTCCTGTGATAATGTCCATACCTGCTTAACATACTTGATGCTTAATGATATCCTCTGTGACATTAAAACAGGTCATCTTTTAAATCTCAGGCTTTGAAATCTCCGGGCCTGAAAGAGCTCAAGCTTGGCAACTGTAGGCTGGCACTATGGCTATGAGATTTTTTGATTTTAATTTTAATTTAATTTTAATTTAATTTTAGTATTGCTGGTGTCTTTTGGATTATTTTAGATGGACAGTTTTAAGAGGTATTTAATGACACAGTTTGTAGTGCCATCCAGTGGCTAACTGAGCCTTGTGCAAGCATTGGATCTAGTACCTCGAAACAGGGCCTTCTCTGTAGGAGGGAACAGCAACCAGTTCCTCCTTCAGCCTCACATTCCAAGTGAGAAGACAAGAGGAAGTAGTCTGGTCTCACACTCCTCACTGCCACTGCTGAGAAATATCAGGTTAAAAACAAACCACAGACGGAACAATTGCTTAACCCTTTCTTCCAATTGACCACAGGACCAGACTTGCCACCCATTTCCTAATTTACTAGGTGGCTTATCTTTCACATCTTCAACATTGTCTTGTTAGGTGGCCACTTACAATTTATGAGTAACATTAGTACAAAAGCATTACTAAGGAATCTGCATGATGTGTGTGACACCATGAGTTATCACATTAGTTGATACCAATCCTAGTGATGCCACTGGTTAGGTTATTGGTGGGCCACAACAGCAACATGACCACCTTGAAGGAAAGTAGCAAATCAGTGGCGGTTTATGCTGATAGTGGCATCGGAACTGCCTTACATTATCATTTTTCATTTCATTGAAATGAAAAACACTCCACAGAAAATAATTAGGAAAGCAAATTTATATGCAAATACTCATAGTTATAAGTATGTAGCAAGCATACATCCAAAACCTGCATGATCCTCAAACTTATGCATCAGAACCTTAAAGTAAAGGCACATGACACAGTCTCCCAGGAAGGACCCTTTGCTACATGACTCTTACTGAACTGAACCAGAGCTGTGCAAGCGGCGCTTAGCTCAGTAGTGGAGGACTTGCTTTGCATGTGGAAGACTCCGCGTTCAATTCATGAGATCTTCAGTTACAAGAAAAATCACGTCATTGTGACCCTTGACAACTTCTGCTAATCTAGCTTGACAATACAATGGTAGATGGACAAAGAGCTTAAGCTGGTATGATACAGTTTACCATAACTGCAAGTTATAGTAGCCACAATCATAACTGCAAGTTGTTAGGTTGGACTCAGATGTAAATATTCATTCATAGAGACAGCAATGTTGTAGTATAAAAAGACACTTATGAGACTAAATGGGAAGAAGCAATTTGTAGCATAAACTTTTGTAAAGTTAGTCTGCTCATTCCACTGAAGCTCCATTCTATGCATCTGATAAAATAGACTCTAGAATAATAGAATCATAGAGTTGGAAAAGACCGCAAGGGCCATCCAGTCCAACCCCATTCTGCCATGCAGGAACTCTCAATCAAAGCATCCCCAACAGATGGCCATGAAGCCTCTGTTTAAAGACCTCCAAGGAGGGAGACTCCACTTCACTCCAAGGGAGTGTGTTCCACTGTTGAACAGCCCTTACTGTCTGGAAGTTCCTCCTAATGTTAAAATGGAATCTCTTGAATGATTTTTAAACATCATTTGCTTGATGAAGAAGCCAATGGAGCTTCAAAAGCAAACATGATGTGCATTATGTTTGGCCAATAAAGGCATCACTCTTTTCTGGCTTGTGGCCTTTGGTGGATTTTGCTGCATGCCCAACATGGCTAACCCTGAATATGTTTGCTTGAAGATGGCTGTTTGGAGAAGGATAGGATTTATCCCCCCCCCCCCCGCTCCAAGAATTCTGTATTGTGTTGCACAATAGTAGTTTTACCCACACTGCAATAGGTATGTCTGTAGAGGGGAGGGGCACCCTAAAACAGAGCAGATGATCTCCTTGGAAGAAGTTATATAGAAAAGATTCAAATGAAAGTTCACAGTTGCAGGCCTGCTCTTGAAGGACAGCATTTTGAGTAGACCTGTTCAAGAGGAGACTGAGTAGAAAGCTTGTATTTCAAAGCTTTGACTTTGAAGGACAAAAGAGGGGTGGAAAGGAGGGAAGACTATTTGAAGGTGGCTGCAGGTCTCCTTATGTCACTGTAAACATCCAGTCTGTGCCCTTGAAGTTCCTGTGAAATGAGACAGAAGCAGAGCGTCAAGGAATATCTATATTATTCAGCAGACCCAACAGTTATTTGATGAAGAGCGCTGCTAGATCAGACATGTTTCTTAAAATTTCTCCAACAGTGTTCAAATACTTCAGATTGTTGCAGCAACATCCCAGACCAGGGTCATACTTCATTGGCATAGTGCCACCAGTTGAGCCCTTTTGTTGTTAGCTGCCTTCAAGCTGAACTCGACTCATGGCGACCCTGTGAATGAGGCATCTCTACATTCCCCACTATCTACTTCTCTGCTTAGGTCTTGCAGGCCCAGGGCCATGGCCTTTCTGATTGAGTCTATCCATCTGTCATGTGGTCTTCCTCTCTTTCTACTGCCTTCTACCTTTCCCAGCAATACTGTCTTTTCTAGTGAGTCTTGCCTTCTCATGATGTTCCAAAGTATGACATTTTAGTGTGGATTTGTCCATTCTGGTGCTGCTACACTTTCTGCTTGCACCAGAGCTCTCATAAAGCATGGCTGTTGGTTACCACAACCGTACCTCTTTCTCTCTTTAGATATGCTTACTTTGTGGAAGTGCCTATTATGAGAGACAAGTCCGTGCTCAGTTCTTTTCAGAGATGGTGGCTGTTATGTTAGGTTCCCCAACAATGCCTATTGTCAATGTTAGCATTGCATTTGGATGATTGTAACAAAGTTAGGGGGGTCACAATTTTGTCACACTCACCTCATAGTGGGACTCATGCTGACTCTTCTTTATGTCTGCAAAGAAGAAAGTGAAGAGGGAGGTTGAAGAAAAGACATGCTCTCTGTTTTTTTACTCCACTGAAATATGGGCAAGAGACAGGGACAATATGTGCGTGCTGTTCTTTTTCATCCATGCTTCCCTTTCTGACTTGTTCTTCATTTTTCAGTATACCATCTCTTCATTATCAATACAGGTTGGTTTGTGAAGATTATACAGGTGAGGGCTAGGAAGCATGTGACGCTTCAGATGTTGGTTGAATGTATCTCCCATGATTCGTTGCTACTGGCTATATTGGGTAGCGTTGAGGGGAGCAAGAGCCCCAAAACATGGAGAGCCATACATTTTCCACCCCTGCATGCAGGTGCTAGGGTTAAATGAAATGGTGGCCATATTTAGACCTATGTCTGACAAGCAGTTGCAACCCTATGATTGCCTATCAGGAAGGGCCTCAATGATAGGAGGGGAATGGCATAGCAGGGGTCTTTTATTCTACAATACAGAAACCAGCATCAGGAGACACAGTTTTTATTCTACAATACAGAAACCACCCGCTCCCATGCGTTTCAGTGTGGTCAAATTTACAAAGACTTTTGAACAATTCTGAATCTTATAACATCGTGATTTCCTCAACAATGAATCCTGATGTTATTCATTATGTTTATCATTAAGAAGCTGTGCATTATCCCTTCTGTAACTAAAATGCATAAAGCAGGGGAGAGGTTTGTTTCCATGTTCTCTTTTAAAACTTTTAACAATAATTGCCTCTTTTATATGGGAGTGGAACAGAAGTGTGAAAAGAATTTGACTACTTTTCTGCCAAATTTGTCTCTGGATGTTAAGATTTCATGTCCCGGCTCTTCAGGCCACATATGGACTGTGCCAACCCCTTGGCTAAAGCTTACTGAACTACTAGTCATGACAGACCAAGAAATGCCATTTTCAAACCCTCTCCAGCACGAGCAATTGCTGCCTAAGGCAAACAGAAGAAATCTTCAGCAGAAGGGAACAGAAGTTACTGCACTCTGACTCAAGAGGATATGACAAAGTTCAAAGCTTTGGTTAAAGATGGCTGGTAAAGGCTGTGTCTGCACACTGTGAGAACCAAACAAGAAACTACATGTATACTGTTTTTCTTTACTTGGACTTAAACAAAATGAAATAAAAACTAGTGGCACCTGCAACAAAATGCTGCAGCATATTCTAATCTTCTAATAAAGGCCCCATACAGACAGGTCAAAATAAAGCTGCTTTGGGTCACTTTGGAGGTATGCTGTTTAAATGATGCATGCATACTAAGAGTCCAGAAGCCACACCAAAGTCACAATCCAGTACTAAGGACTGGAGCGCATCTTTGGCGCAGCTTCCAGACTCTTAGTACACATGCATCATTTTAACAGCATACCTCAAAGTGACCTGAAGCAGCTTTATTTTGGCCTGTCCTTTGCACATGACTCTTACTGAACTGAACCGAAACTGTGCAAGCGGCGCTTAGCTCAGTAGTGGGGACTTGCTTTGCATGTGGAAGACTCCGCGTTCAATTCATGAGATCTTCAGTTACAGAAAAATCACGTCTGTGACCCTTGACAACTTCTGCTAATCTAGCTTGACAATACAATGGTAGATGGCAAAGAGCTTAAGTGGATGATACAGTTTACCATAAACTGCAGTTATAGTAGCCCACAATCATAACTGCAAGTTGTTAGGTTGGACTCAGATGTAAATATTCATTCATAGAGACAGCAATGTTGTAGTATAAAAAGACACTTATGAGACTAAATGGGGAGCAATTTGTAGCATAAAACTTTTGTAAAGTTAGTCTGCTCATTCCACTGAAGCTCCATTCTATGCATCTGATAAAATAGACTCTAGAATAATAGAATCATAGAGTTGGAAAAGACCGCAAGGGCCATCCAGTCCAACCCCATTCTGCCATGCAGGAACTCTCAATCAAAGCATCCCAACAGATGGCCATGAAGCCTCTGTTTAAGACCTCCAAGGAGGGAGACGCCACTTCACTCCAAGGGAGTGTGTTCCACTGTTGAACAGCCCTTACTGTTGGAAGTTCCTCCTAATGTTAAAATGGAATCTCTTGAATGATTTTTAAACATCATTTGCTTGATGAAGAAGCCAATGGGCTTCAAGCAAACATGATGTGCATTATGTTTGGCCAATAAAGGCATCACTCTTTTCTGGCTTGTGGCCTTTGGTGGATTTGCTGCATGCCCAACATGGCTAACCCTGAATATGTTTGCTTGAAGATGGCTGTTTGGAGAAGGATAGGATTTATCCCCCCCCCCCCCGCTCCAAGAATTCTGTATTGTGTTGCACAATCAGTAGTTTTACCCAACTGCAATAGGTATGTCTGTAGAGGGGAGGGGCACCCCTAAAACAGAGCAGATGATCTCCTTGGAAGAAGTTATATGAAAGATTCAAATGAAAGTTCACAGTTGCAGGCCTGCTCTGAAGGACAGCATTTGAGTAGACCTGTTCAAGATGAGACTGAGTAGAAAGCTTGTATTTCAAAGCTTTGACTTTGAAGGACAAAAGAGGGGTGGAAAGGAGGGAAGACTATTTGAAGGTGGCTGCAGGTCGCCTTATGTCACTGTAAACATCCAGTCTGTGCCCTTGAAGTTCCTGTGAAATGAGACAGAAGCAGAGCGTCAAGGAATATCTATATTATTCAGCAGACCTAACAGTTATTTGATGAAGAGCGTGCTAGATCAGACATGTTTCTTAAAATTTCTCCAACAGTGTTCCAATACTTCAGATTGTTGCAGCAACATCCCAGACCAGGGTCATACTTCATTGGCATAGTGCCACCAGTTGAGCCCTTTTGTTGTGCTGCCTTCAAGCTGAACTCGACTCATGGCGACCCTGTGAATGGGCATCTCTACATTCCCCACTACTACTTCTCTGCTTAGGTCTTGCAGGCTCAGGGCCATGGCCTTTCTGATTGAGTCTTCCATCTGTATGTGGTCTTCCTCTCTTTCTACTTCCTTCTACCTTTCCCAGCAATACTGTCTTTTCTAGTGAGTCTTGCCTTCTCATGATGTTCCAAGTATGACATTTTAGTGTGGATTTGTCCATTCTGGTGCTGCTACACTTTCTGCTTGCACCAGAGCTCTCATAAAGCATGGCTGTTGGTTACCACACACGTACCTCTTTTCTCTCTTTAGATATGCTTACTTTGTGGAGTGCCTTATGAGAGACAAGTCGTGCTCAGTTCTTTTCAGAGATGGTGGCTGTTATGGTAGGTTCCCCAACAATGCCTATTGTCAATGTTAGCATTGCATTGGATGATTGTAACAAGTTAGGGGGGTCACAATTTTGTCACACTCACCTCATAGTGGGACTCATGTTGACTCTTCTTTATGTCTGCAAAGAAGAAAGTGAGGGGAGGTTGAAGAAAAGACATGCTCTCTGTTTTTTTTACTCCACTGAATATGGGCAAGAGACAGGACATATGTGCGTGCTGTTCTTTTTCATCCATGCTTCCTTTCTGACTTGTTCTTCATTTTTCAGTATACCATCTCTTCATTGTCAATACAGGTTGGTTTGTGAAGATTATACAGGTGAGGGCTAGGAGCATGTGACGCTTCAGATGTTGGTTGAATTATCTCCCATGATTCGTTGCTACTGGCTATATTGGGTGCGTTGAGGGGAGCAGGGCCCCAACATGGAGAGCCATATGTTTTCCACCCCCTGCATGCAGGTGCTAGGGTTAAATGAATGGTGGCCATATTTAGACCTATGTCTGACAAGCAGTTGCAACCCTATGATTGCCTATCAGGAGGGCCTCAATGATAGGAGGGGATGGCATAGCAGGGGTCTTTTATTCTACAATACAGAAACCAGCATCAGGAGACACAGTTTTTATTCTACAATACAGAAACCACCCGCTCCCATGCGTTTCAGTGTGGTCAATTTACAAAGACTTTTGAACAATTCTGAATCTTATAACATCGTGATTTCCTCAACAATGAATCCTGATGTTATTCATTATGTTTATCATTAAGAAGCTGTGCATTATCCCTTCTGTAACTAAAATGCATAAAGCAGGGGGGAGGTTTGTTTCCATGTTCTCTTTAAAACTTTTAACAATAATTGCCTCTTTTATATGGGGTGGAACAGAAGTGTGAAAGAATTTGACTACTTTTCTGCCAAATTTGTCTCTGGATGTTAGATTTCATGTCCTGGCTCTTCAGGCCACATATGCTGTGCCAACCCCTTGGCTAAAGCTTACTGAACTACTGTCATGACAGACCAAGAAATGCCATTTTCACCCTCTCCAGCACGAGCATTGCTGCCCAAGGCAAACAGAAGAAATCTTCAGCAGAAGGGAACAGAAGTTACTGCACTCTGACTCAAGAGGATATGACAAAGTTCAAAGCTTTGGTTAAAGATGGCAGGTAAAGGCTGTGTCTGCACACTGTGAGAACCAAACAAGAAACTACATGTATACTGTTTTTCTTTACTTGGACTTAAACAATGAATAAAAACTAGTGGCACTGCAACAAAATGCTGGCGCTATTCTAATCTTCTAATAAAGGCCCCATACAGACAGGTCAAAATACCAGCT
>NC_056530.1:16591889-16600988 GCF_019175285.1 Sceloporus undulatus
GGGTCACTTTGGAGGTATGCTGTTTAAATGATGCATGCATACTAAGAGTCCAGAAGCCGCACCAAAGCCACAATCCAGTCCTAAGGACTAGAGCGCAGCTTTGATGCACCTTCCGGACTCTTAGTACGCATGCAGCATTTAAACAGCATACCTCCAAAAGTGACCCGAAGCAGCTTTATTTTGACCTGTCTGTATGGGGCCTAATATTTAGGGTATCAGTTACCCTTTCTCAGTTTACTGCATTTCAACTCTCCATTTTAATTTTCCAGTTGAACACTTGATGACTACTAAGCATGTTCTCTTTTTACAGAGATGGTTTTTGCAGGGTAGGTGTAAGTGAGAGGGTAGGTCTAGTGATGGAATGAGCTCTTGTCACTAGTCCAAGTATTCTGCCAACCTAGCTATTTGAAAGCATGTAAAAGTGCAAGTAGATAAATAGGTCCCACTTTGGTGGGAAGGTAACAGCATTCTGTGCAGTCATGCTGGCCCCATGTTCACAGAGTTGTCTTTGACAATGCTAGCTCCCTTGGCTTAGTAATGGAGATGAGCAGCATTCCCTACGGCCGGACACATCTTGACAATCTTGTCTAAGGGGAAAACTTTACCTTTACCTATAAGCATGTTCTCTTTGTACACAGATGGTTTTTGCAGGGTAGGTGTAAGTGACAATTGTCATCTAAGGGTTTCTTTCAGGCATCGGTGGCTTCAGTGTGTTATTTTAGTAATTATTGATAAAAGTAACTTTTTAAGCTCCAGGAGGATGGGAACATGGGAGGAAAAATCACAACTCCAAAAATTTTCTTAGCCAACATGGCCTTTTGTAGGGCTCTCAGACTCCTTAGAGACCACATCATCACTTTTCTGAACCACACCACTACCACCGACAAATGCACCCCAGAGGACTTTATTCTCCCATTACACCTTTTAGGAGGCCCACAAATAAGCATTTTTTTAAAAAAACAGCAAATATAATTTCCTAGTTGTGTAAAAATATGTGGATGGAGGAAGTGATGGCTCTTGTATCTATGGGGTGATAAATCTGGATTTTAATCACCTATACAGGACTTGTCCATGGTGCTGAATCTATATGGAGACACACTTTAGCATTTTGGATATAATTCCTTTAAAATTCATGTTAAGGTTTGCTACTTGCTGGGATAATTTAGCTGTAGATCTTTTGGACCCAGTGGGTCATGAGGCTCCTTCCAACTATGTAATTCTATCTGAAGTACATCTGCCATCCCACTGATACGGTAGCTACTGGCTGCCATGGAGAATGGCCCTTAGTATCCAGGGTGTGTGTGAAAAATGGGATGGGTGCAGTTCTTGGACCCTTTGTAGTTGTCCAAGCCCTGGCATTTGTGACCAACAGTTCTACACTCACCTACTACTCCCATGCACACAGTTAGTCCACACCCATTTGGAACAAACCTACAGGTTTCCAGTCCCTTTACTGGCATATATGTGCTATCAGCTGCTCATGTATAACAGGATCGATCCACATGGCACGGTTACACTACTTTGATATCACTAATATACATTCTTCCTCTGAAACCCTGGGATTTGGAGTTTAGTGAAGGGCACGTAGAATTCTCTGCAGAGAGCTATGGTGCTGTACTTCAGGAGACAGGACTAGAGGAACACTTCTCAATTTTTGGTCCTTCGGGTGATTTGGACAATAGCTTCCAGAAGCTCTAGCCCATACAGCCTGTGTCCAGGAATTTTGGGAGTTGAACTGCCAAACATCTGGAGGACCACAGGATGAGAACCACTAGCCTAGAGCTCTCTTATAGAGCTCTCTCAGTATCTCACCAAACTGCAAATCCCATAATTCCATAAAATGGATATACATCAATTCAAGTGCTATCAAATTGCCATAATATGTGGGACACAACCACAGAGACGTATGGCCAAATATACAAGAGGAATGAAAAATCCCCCCCTAAAACCCTCCCTCCTCACCACTGCTGGCTGCTGACTGCCGTTGATAGATGCAGCTGGCCACGTAGTACACTGCCAAGGCGATCAGCAAAGTCAGGAGCAGATCTCCCAGCACTACACCAGCAATGGCACCTGGACTGAGCTGGTAGCAGTTGCCACAATCTGAAAAGAAATGGTAATGGATAGACATGGGAGAAGCAGTCCTGGCCCCATCATTAGGGTTGCCTCAGGATCCTGGGGTGTTATCATCAAAAGGCAGCTAACAGTGTTGTACAATAAATAGTGCCAAAGCTATTTTTTTCCCTCTGGCTGAAATAATGGTTTCAAAGCCACATGTAGTAATCTTCCTAGTGATGTAGCAAGAGTGACCTTAACTAAGCAGCTGTACAAATAGCCAGATCTTCAGCCATATTGAGGCCATGGCAACTGCACGCTGCAGCCCTGATCCAGCCTTTCTGGGGCATGAAAAGGAGCTGCAAAAAGTGGCTCCTTTTTGTGTCCTGGAAAGAGCATGATAGCCACGGTGCCATGGCTATACAAGGATCCTTTGGAGCTGCATTGTCTGGATGCAGCACCGGAGGAGTGCCTTGATGTTGCATGCCATGTGGAGTGGCATGCGGATTTGAGGTGTGCTGACTCCACCCCCCAGGCCAGCCTTAATGGCCAGTCTGAAGAGCCCCTTAGCCTCTGGAGATGTTATAAAGCATGATACATTAATCATCAAACAAAATTGCACATATGTGAAGTTGAAGGCTCTCATGGCCCACATCCATCGTTTTTTGTGAGTTTTTCAGGCTATGAGGCTGCTTTCTAGAAGAGTTTTTTTTCCCCTGATGTTTTGCCAGGAGCTGTGGCTGGCACCTTCATAGAATACTGGCATGGAAGAGAGTGGGGTATATTGCTGATGGTTGAGGGGGAAGTGATTTGCATGTTAATCTGTGTATTGTTGAATGGCAAGGTCTCAGGGTGTCTATTTAATTAATGCACAGTTGCACATAGTATGCCGTGCAAATAAACAACACCAGCTCAGCTAAATGAGGAAAACACACATATGAAGACCCGGGAGCCTTAGCAGATGGGGCCAGATGCTGTGGCATTATTTAAAGGAACCAGGTGTGGATCTTGTTAGTAGTCCAGATTTAAGACAGAGCAGGTGTTGTGTCTCTGAATAGGACATAATATGGAAGAAATGCATTTTAAAAACTCCACAAGACCAGATTCATGAGTGTAGTGACTGACAGTAGGAACCAAAGAGTTTCCTGAATTGTTTGTAGAGAAGCCATTTAGAGGAAGCAAAGAACTGAAAGTTTAAGCTGCATCTGCCCAGTTTTAAATATAGGCGTATTGGCTGCATAGGCCAAATAAACGTTTCTTCATTCCACATTCCCCCAGCATCTGTTTGTCCACTTTACAATCCCAGTGGGCAGAAGGTAGATCTGGATCTACTGGTGGATTTCTGGGCAATTTGCAGTAGATCACCACAATTGTTTAACCATAGGAGTAACACATTGATTTCCTTCCTGCCCTGAACAATACTGTTCAAATGCGAAGGTGCAGATGTGTTCATCATCACAGTGTGGGAACTAGAGGCAGATTTTTACATGGAAAGACTGCATTCTCCCTTCAGTTCTGATACTCAAAATAGAATAAATAAATAAAATTCCCAACTCAGTGGTTTTTAAAAATGAAATTCTGAGCATGTTTTGTACTAGGCGCTAGTGGGTGGACCATGACATTATAATAAAATATGTATTTTTTGGATATATATTCTGCCTTTCTTTCTTCTAAAAATGGGATTCAAGATGTGTCATACAGTGATATAAAGAAGTGAATAAAATTGTGATGCAAAATAAAAGCAGCTACTGACACTTAGATGACATATGGGCCGCGTGGGCAAGACATTGTAGGAAGACACAGGAGAAGCTCTTCTCGACTATGGCATCCTTGTTATGGACTACCTTCCCCTTGGAGGCCTGATTGGTGTTAATGCTGGTTTCATTCTGTTGCCAAACCATAAAGTATGGCTTTATGGGGCCTAAATGATTTTATCCAATTTGCATATGTGCTACAGTTGGCACTATTTTAAATTGTTTTAACTGATTTTAAATTGTCTGGTTTTAAGTGATAAATAATTTAGTATGCTTTTAGTCTTTTAAAATTATTGTTATTTATTGTACGCAGAGCCATAGGGTAACCAATTCAGGATGGTACCAGACCCAAACCTGAGACTTATGGACAGCCCCTAGTGATTATTATTAAGCATTATGCCTTAAGTACCAATCACGGCTAGTCACAGCTTATCATTCAGACACATGCACATAAGGAACACATTTTCCTGTTTGAAAATTAAGACGGATGTCTTAACTAAGGCCCAGTACATGCGGGCGGGAATTGGCATGCTGGCACCGATTTTAGGGTTCGGGATTGAGCAACAACTGCACGCTCCCAAACCCTAGCATGTCACAGCGACACCATCATGGCATATACACAGCGCTGTCCACATGGTGCATACGTCAATGATGTCACGTGTGCACCACATCCATATGGGGTGGTGCACATGTGATGTCACTGCGATGCCCCAGGGCGCTAATGGTGCCTTGGCAGCATCACTGGAAGCATCTGGGCAGTGGCATCATGGCTAGATTGAAGACAATTTAGGTCTGATAACATCTGGGGGCATCCCGGATCTTGAATTGAATGTGGAAGAGGTAAACCGGCATATTTGTGCATGCGATAAGCTTTTAAATTTGCCTTATTGTGTTTCCCTAATTAGGTGAAAAGGAATAATACTCTGATTTCACATTAGCCTGGGAATAGCTCATTTAGTTTTAATGCGATAAGCTCCTTAATCTAATCTACTTGATTCTAGCCAGAAAATGGATGGCGAGCAGAGCAAAGCGTGATGCCTGGCACCAGAGTGACTGGGAGGGAAGAAGGACACTAACTACATAAACCTCCCAAAGAACTGTTGCAAGTTGCAGCAACAAATCAATTAAGTCTGCATCCACACTGCAGAAAAAATCCAGTTTCACAACACTAGCTACCATGGCTCAGTGTTGCAGAATTCTGGGAACTGTGGTTTGTTTTGACACCAGAGTGCTGTGACAGAGAAGGCTAAATATCTCACAAAACTGCATTCCCAGAATTCCATAGCTTTGATCCAGGGCAGTTAAAGTGGTGTCAAACTGGATTATTTTTGCAGTGCAAATGCAACCTTAGCCTTGTAAACTGTAGGAAGCTGCTGCTGCTGCTCTTCTAGCTAAGCTGGAGTTTTACACATAGTGCTTTCTTTCTTCTCACATAGTGATCTCTTGCCTGGACCTGAGCCCTGACTTGCTCCAACTAGGGAAGTTGCATCCTCATTTCCCACCTGGAATCTGGAGATTCTCCAGTCTCATGGCCCAGCCCTGAGACCTGGCAGTTTAACACCCTGACAACTTCAGACATAGGGTAGGATATAAATATTTTAATAAAATAAATACATAAAAATATAATAATTAATTGGCTTTACATTAAAAACAGTTTCAAAGTAGTCCCCATGATTTACAAAGTTAGTAGTTCAAAATATTACAAAAGGCAGTGCAAGTAGACTCTTACCTCTCTGTTGGGCTGCTCCTACAAGAAAAAGAAATGGGAGTTAGTCCATTACTGAGGTGACATTTTTCAGATTGTTTCCTCCTTTGATTTGTTTCCATTCAAGCCATGTTGTGTGGCTTGAGTGTCGTTTTCAGTGTTGGAGTAAGATACCAGGATACTATGGTTCAAATTCCTGTTCAACTATAGAAATAAAGCTTAGGGGAACCACACTCTCTCTCAGCCTGATGGGAAGGCAATGACAAACCTCCTTGGAGCATGCCATGCCAAGAAAACCCCATGATACTTTCTCTTTAGGGACTCCAGAAGTTGCAAATGACTTGAAAGCACACAACAACATGTTTGATTAAGGGAAGAAATTAAAAATCCTTGAATAAGAAGCAGAAGTGCTGCTGTCTGGGAACTGCTAAAATTTCCAACTTAAAGCTAGTCTAACTAATTAGGACAGAGTGGGACAAACCAAAATGAGTTTGACTCTGGCCTCTGGGAGGGCAGAAAGGGGATCACTTTGGAACTTCGGTCATGCTGCTTGGTTCCTCTACTTCCATTTTTCTTACAAAGGATACATACTTCTCCCTGCCTGACTCCATCATGTACCACTTATCCGCACATATTCCACCACTTTTGTGACGAAAGGCCTCCTCTCCAGTTGCATGGGAAGACTGAAATTCCCAGGCACCTCTGAACATTTGAAAAACAACAATTGCCACTCCTGAGATCTCTTCTGTATCACCCTCTGGATTTCTCCAATATCATAAAATCTTAGGGCCTGAACAGACAGGCCAAAATAAAGCTGCTTTGGGTCACTTTGGAGGTATGCTGTTTAAATGATGCATGCCTCCTAAGAGGCTGGAAGCTGCGCCAAAGCCAGTCCCTTAACATGTTTCTCCTTCTGTTTGTGGTTATGGGGAAGTCACTACAACACTTTTTTCTTATATATAATAGAGATTCGATCCCTCTCTCGCTCTTGCATTTTGAATATTATTGTTTTTTATATTATCTTTAGAAGTTAAAAGGCTAGAAACTTCAAGGTGGTGGTAGCGCTTTTAAAACCATCCCTCTCCTCTTGTCAGGATAGGGCTATTGTGCTGAGAATATTCACAGTTTCTGCACTTTCAAGATGAAGAATTACTGGACAGAAAACAAACAGTGCAGGCTAGTAATCTGCACAACACCTCAAAATAATAAAAGGAAACAGATACAATCATGTCAAGTTGACCGCAATGCTGAGGCTACTTTGAATTGCAAGAGTAGGAAAGTAGATAAAAGCATATATGTGCAACTCAGTGCCTCCAGTGTGGTGTGTGTGTGTGAAAGAGAAAATATATCCATTCCTTAAAAAGAATCTGTTTCATGGCAAGCATGGAAAGAAAGTGGGAAGCCTCTATGACATTTCAGAAGTGCGACAGATGATCCCACCTCCGGGGCTTCTGAAACATTTGGGCAACATTTCAGCAACGTTTGGGCAGCGGTAAGTGCCACGTGTGATAAACGCCATCGTCTCATCCTTGAAGTGAAATTGTCCTGCCATTTTTGTATTAACCTGAATTTGCGTTAATACAATTCCACTTCAATGACAGGATAATGACAGGATAAGCGCAACTTCTGTGAAATGGTTTTGTGTGATCGAAAGGAATCCCATCCCTGTTCCATCCCTGTCTGATTATCTCCATAGTGTTATAACTATATCACATGTCACTGGGCGCATGGGTGCACTGCTTGGGTGGTGTATCACTCGTTCAATTGCATGGCCAGTCTTGGGGCATCGCATTGGATGCCAGCTGGAGAAGACAAGGGAGGTAATTAGCAGGCAACTAGTATGCACACACAAAAATAATGGAGTGGTATGGCTTGACACTGCATGGTGCAGACTGCCCATGGGTGTTTGCCTCTCCCCCCTTTCATTGTGGGCAATGTAGACAGAGGAGGTTCCACCCACTTCGAGAAAACCCAGGAGCAATCTGGCTTTTTCCTCTCCATCTGCTCAGTGCCTTAGTAAAACAATTCTCCAATATTAAAAAAATTATGTAGCACCTGCAGGACAATCCATGCAGCTCCTTTTTTCTAAAACAAATGTATCATGATAATTAAATTTGAAAAGAAAAATAGAAAAACAATAAATAAATAAATTACACACACACACACACACACACAAGATTAATATCACTAAAGAAACCATACTTAAACAATAGCCAAACTATAAACCTTAGTAAACAACAAAGAAACGGAAAAGAAACACATACAAAAAAGCAAACAGAATTTCCGAATTTAACTTTCTTCCATCTCAAAGTTGATTTTAGATATCATTTTAAATCACGTCTTATTATTGCTTCTCTCTCAATGTTCTTTCTATTTCCTTATCTGTCATTATTTTCCTTGGTTTAATAAAAATTATTACTAATAAACAGATGGTGATGAAAAAAAATATCCTTCTTCTTTGCCAAGGTCTGACAACAGAGTCTATATCAGTGATGGTGAACCTTTTCGAGGCCGAGTGCCCAAAATGCAACCCAAAACCCACTTATTTATTGCAAAGCGCCATGTCCCTCTGGCTTTCTAGTACCAAACTCTGGCAAACTCTGTGTTGGGACGATGGCACATGTGCTCACAGAGAGGGCTCTGAGTGCCACCTCTGGCATGCGTGCCATAGGTTCGCCATCACTGGTCTATATTTTATGACTTTACACATTTGTAGCTACCTTGCAGAAAGCCTATAAGTGAATTGTAAAGATGTGCATCCAGCCACTTGTAAATGTGCTCCAATGTGCACTGGGGATTTCTGATAAAACATCGGGTGCACTTGCTGTGCTTTGACACTTTGTAGCCAGTCTCTGGATACACTTTCATGACTTTGCACATTGGGGCATGGTGCATCAGTCACTCCACTGGCTACCATTGTGTAATGGACATTCATATACTGTAACAGCACAGCAGCCTCTAAGTTAATATGGATGTTGCAAAACTACTAAATTCTGCTTCGTGTACATGTAAGGCCATTTATAAAGATGTTAAATCCCATGACAGTGTGGTTTAGTGGTTTGGATGCTGGACTAGGAACCTGGAGACCAGGGCTTGAATCTCCACTCAGCCCTGGAAACCCGCTGGGATACCTTGGGCAAGTTACATTCTTTCAGGCTCAGAGGAAGGCAGTGGCAAACCAGCTCTGAATAAATCTTGCCAAGAAAACTGTGATAAGTTGCTATAAATCAGGAACAACTCGAGGACACGCAATAACAAAGTCCCAAGCAAACTGCCAGCCGCCACCACCACCATCAAAATTTTCATCGCCATCATTATTTTCCTGCCTTCCCCCAGTTTGGTACGGTACTTGGCAAAAATTAAAACAAATACAGCTCAAAATTTATACCCATCCCCACTTTTTGGACTACTCAGAGTCCTTCAGTCAATATGACCACAGACTATTCTGGCTGGGGTATTCTGGGCATGTAATCTACAAAATGTTCCCAAGATCTTGTTTTAGTTTCCTACTGTGTTATAATTTAACCAGCTAAAATAATAATAATAATAATAATAATAATAATAATAATAATAATAATAATAATA